>NC_057799.1:470107381-470409787 GCF_018294505.1 Triticum aestivum | reverse complement strand
CGTGGGCCCCCTGTTGCTCCACCGACGTACTTGTTCCTCCTATATATACCTACGTACCCCCAAACGACCAGAGAAGGAGCCAAAAACCTAATTCCACCGCCGCAACCTTCTGTACCCACGAGATCCCATCTTGGGTCCTGTTCCGGAGCTCCACCGGAAGGGGCATCGATCACGGAGGGCTTCTACATCAACACCATAGCCCCTCCGATGAAGTGTGAGTAGTTTACCTCAGACCTTCGGGTCCATAGTTATTAGCTAGATGGCTTTCTCTCTCTTTTTGGATCTCAATATAATGTTCTCCCCCTCTCTCGTGGAGATCTATTCGATGTAATCTTCTTTTGCGGTGTGTTTGTTGAGACCGATGAATTGTGGGTTTATGATCAAGTTTATCTATGAACAATATTTGAATCTTCTCTGAATTCTTTTATGTATGATTGGTTATCTTTGCAAGTCTCTTCGAATTATCGGTTTGGTTTGGCCTACTAGATTGATCTTTCTTGCAATGGGGGAAGTGCTTAGCTTTGGGTTCAATCTTGCGGTGTCCTTTCCCAGTGACAGTAGGGGCAGCAAGGCACGTATTGTATTGTTGCCATCGAGGATAACAAGATGGGGTTTTTATCATATTGCATGAATTTATCCCTCTACGTCATGTCATCTTGCTTAAGGCGTTACGCTGTCCTTATGAACTTAATACTCTAGATGCATGCTGGATAGCGATCGATGTGTGGAGTAATAGTAGTAGATGCAGACAAGAATCGGTCTACTTGTCTTGGACGTGATGCCTATATACATGATCATACCTAGATATTCTCATAACTATGCTCAATTATGTCAATTGTTCAACAGTAATTTGTTCACCCACCGTAAAATACTTATGCTCTTGAGAGAAGCCACTAGTGAAACCTATGGCCCCCCGGGTCTATCTTCATCATATTAATCTTCCAACACTTAGTTATTTCCGTTGCTTTTTACTTTGCTTTTATTTTACTTTGCTTCTTTATCATAAAAATACCTAAAATATTATCCTATCATATCTATCAGATCTCACTCTCGTAAGTGACCGTGTAGGGATTGACAACCCCTTATCGCGTTGGTTGCGAGGATTTATTTGTTTTGTGTAGGTGCGAGGGACTCGCGCGTAGCCTCCTACTGGATTGATACCTTGGTTCTCAAAAACTGAGGGAAATACTTACGCTACTTTGCTGCATCACCCTTTCCTCTTCAAGCGAAAACCAACGCAGTGCTCAAGAGGTAGCATAGGGCACCACTTGGAGGCGTGCTACGCGGCGCGTTTCCCTCAGGAGAACACAGGGCAAGGAGTGCCCACCGCTCAGGAGTTCATCACCAAGACCACACAGGAACTGCAAGACGCAAGGGCCATGCGCAGCTCCCCATCCAGGCAAGGATGTCGGGCTGCGCGTCTGCATCGACATCCCAGGGCTGAACAGGGCCGCATCTCAGGAGCTCTTCTGGCCTTCGCGCGTGGGCCGCTGCGAGGGTCCACCGCACAGCTACGTTCGCATGCCTTTCAGCCTGCCGAGCGTGTCGTTCGTCTACCAGCGCAACTTGCGGCGCGCCCTGGTGGCTCAGGAGGCCAGGCACCGCGCCGTCCTGGAGGAGGTGGAGACGGTCCTCAGGGAACCACCTGAGCCCCCAGAGCCTCTCGAGGCTCAGGGCCTCGGTGGCTCGTGAGGAGCCATTCCTTCGACGTACGCCTTCGGCCGCACCAACTCTCCTTCATCGACAGAACCAGGTGACATTTTCCAAGTTCATTTAGCTGGGAGCGCCCCTCGGGCTGCATCATTCCCAGGCCGCGCGGGTCCGTCCCCGTGGCATGTATTCCTTTTTTGCATATGCCTTCAGTTTATCCTGTTGGGGGCGCCCCTCGGGCTGCATCATCCCCAAGCCGCTCGGGCCTGGCCCAGTGGCATGTGTCCTTCTGCATTTACTTAAGTTGATTTGCCTTCCATGCTTAACCTGCCTGTGGATATCACCTACTCGATCGTCGCCCCCCGCGGTGTTGGGGAACGTAGTAATTTCAGAAAATTTCCTACGCACACACAGGATCATGGTGATGCATGGCAATGAGAAGGGAGAGTGTGTCCACGTACCCTCATAGACCGAAAGCCGAAGCGTTATGACAACGCGGTTGATGTAGTCGTACGTCTTCACGATCCGACCGATCCAAGTACCGAACGCACGGCACCTCCGAGTTCAGCACACGTTCAACTCGATGACGTCCCACGAACTTCGATCCAGCAGAGCTTCGAGGGAGAGTTCCGTCAGCACGACGGCGTGATGACGATGATGATGATGCTACCGACGCAGGGCTTCGCCTAAGCACTGCTACGATATGATCGAGGTGGATTATGGTGGAGGGGGGCACCGCACACGGCTAAGAGATCAAGAGATCAATTGTTGTGTCTCCAAGGGGTGCCCCCCTCCCCGTATATAAAGGAGTGGAGGAGGGGGAGGGCCGGCCCTCTCTATGGCGCACCCTAGGGGAGTCCTACTCCCACCGGGAGTAGGATTCCCCCATTCCTAGTAGAACTAGGAGCCCTTCCAAGTAGTAGGAGTAGGAGAGAAGGAAAGGGAAAAGAGAAGAGAAGGAAGGAGGGGGCGCCGCCCCTCCCCCTAGTCCAATTCGGACTAAGCATTGGGGGGGCGCGCAGCCTCCCTCTCTCTTTCCCCTAAAGCCCAAGAAGGCCCATATACTCCCCGGCGAATTCCCGTAACTCTCCGGTACTCCGAAAAATACCCGAATCACTCGGAACCTTTCCGATGTCCGAATATAGTCGTCCAATATATCGATCTTTACGTCTCGACCATTTTGAGACTCCTCGTCATGTCCCTGATCTCATCCGGGACTCCGAACTACCTTCGGTACATCAAAACACAAAAACTCATAATACAATCGTCACCGAAACTTTAAGCGTGCGGACCCTACGGATTCGAGAACTATGTAGACATGACCGAGACACGTCTCCGGTCAATAACCAATAGCGGAACCTGGATGCTCATATTGGCTCCCACATATTCTACGAAGATCTTTATCGGTCAAACCGCATAACAACATATGTTGTTCCCTTTGTCATCGGTATGTTACTTGCCCGAGATTCGATCGTCGGTATCTCAATACCTAATTCAATCTCGTTACTGGCAAGTCTCTTTACTCGTTCCATAATACATCATCCCGCAACTAACTCATTAGTTGCAATGCTTGCAAGGCTTATAGTGATGTGCATTACCGAGTGGGCCCAGAGATACCTCTCCGACAATCGAAGTGACAAATCCTAATCTCGAAATATGCCAACCCAACAAGTACCTTTGGAGACACCTGTAGAGCACCTTTATAATCACCCAGTTACGTTGTGACGTTTGGTAGCACACAAAGTGTTCCTCCGGTAAACGGGAGTTGCATAATCTCATCGTCATAGGAACATGTATAAGTCATGAAGAAAGCAATAGCAGAATACTAAACGGTCGAGTGCTAAGCTAACGGAATGGGTCAAGTCAATCACATCATTCTCCTAATGATGTGATCCCATTAATCAAATGACAACTCATGTCAATGGCTAGGAAACATAACCATCTTTGATCAACGAGCTAGTCAAGTAGAGGCATACTAGTGACACTCTGTTTGTCTATGTATTCACACAAGTATTATGTTTCCGGTTAATCCAATTCTAGCATGAATAATAAACATTTATCATGAAATAAGGAAATAAATAATAACTTTATTATTGCCTCTAGGGCATATTTCCTTCACGCGGGACCTCCTCACATCGGCACGGCCCTAGTGCATGGGCCCGTCCCTGCCACATCGACAAACCTGAGCGGTCGAGCACCGGCTCGCGGTGCGCCCCGCGCACGTCACCTCACCAGGCCCTCAGTGCCCTCGCCTCCTCGCGGAACAACCAGCGGCAGGCTGGCAGCTATAACGTCAAACTGTGCTTCTTCTTGTGCCTGTTCACAGGGACCCCATGAGGAGGATAGAAGGCGTCACCACGAGTCTCCTTTTCTCTCGTGCAATTCGCTTGCATGTTAAAAGGGGGCTCCTGAGCATCGCGACTCAGGAGCTCTTACTGGCTCTCCAGCCCTCACCCCCTGACCTTGACCACGGCATCGCGACCTGGCATACCAGCGGCGGCTGAGCTCGCTCGAGGGCCGGGACCTGAGGACGTAGAGCACTAGGGAGAGCACGGGAAGAGGGGGACTCGTGCGGGCCAAGCCTAGCTATGCTGCGAATGGTTGTGCACAGGCCTGGCGCATCACGAGGAATCGACTCGGAATCGGCAAGATAAGTCTCGCATTCAGATTGGCTAGCTGATTGGAGCCTAGGTGTTCGCGCTCGCCGCATTCCTGTTACAGCCACGTCGCCTCCCTTTCCTGCCTTACCATGGCTACTTGAATGCTAAAGGGGACCTCTTGAGCATCGCGCCTCAGGGGCTCTTACCGAACCTCGGGCCGCACACCTCCTGGCCTTGACCACGGCACACGACCTGGCATACCAGCAACGGCTGTAGCCTGCCTGGGGACTGGGACCTGTCGGCGCAGAGCAACAAGCTATCGCGAGGTTGGAAAGGGGAGACCGAGACTTAACAGGACATGCGTTCACAAATTTTCATAATAAGGAAGATATACACAAAAGGGCATCGCGGATCCTTACACACCCTCACGGGGTACTTCATGATTCTCCGCAGGAAACAGAAATGAGAGCTAAGAGGAATCCTATCTACACCCCCTCGAGGCGGACGCCATCATCAACAGTGGGCCACGGGAGGCCGACGCCAACCTCATCCAGATCAGCGGCGGCGGCGGCGGCTGGACGCCGCAGCCCTGCTCCGAGCCCGGCGAGAGCTCGGGGGCACGTAGCTGTCGTCGCTCGTCTCTGGGGTCTCGTAAAGCTCAGGAGAGTCGCTAGACTCCAAGGGGCTGCTGCTGCTGGAGTAGCCGCGAGCGGAGCGCGCGTCAGCTTGGCGCTCCTCTCCGGGGCAACACTCCAGGCGGCGGCCCTCCGCCTCAAAGACCTTGAAGAAGAGCGTGGAGGCGCCGTCGTACTCGAAGTGGATCGCTAGGGCGCCCCTCGCACGGCAGACCCGCGCGACCTCGCCCTAGCCGTGAGTCATGAAGATCTTGCCGTTGGGGACCGCTTCGATCTCTGCTCCGGTCGCCGGAGTGTCGCAATCGGCGTGCTGCAACCAGACCTCGAGAGGCCCCCTCGGCGGCATCACATCGGAGAAGAACCGCGGGAAGCGGATCCAAGAGCTTGGGGGCATCGGCACCCATAGCACGAGCTCGCACGAGGAATCCGGGGCGTGGATTCCAGGGGCGACAGCGCGTGTCGCCGTGGCGCGGCGACCATAGGCGCGGCGTGGGGGACGCCGCTCGTCGCCCCGTCCTCCTGAGCCCTCAGCCCGGGCGTACAAGGGTAGCGGATACCCTGGAGGAGGCCGCTCGCACCAAGGCCTCGTCACCACCTGCATCGCCGCTTCATCACGGCGGTGGACCGACCTCTTCTTCGGTGGTAGCGGCCCCGGATCATCGCGGGGGGCCTTTCTCTTCTCTTCAGCGGAGAACCTTCTGATAGGCGCCATTGTTGCTAGCGGTGGAGCAAGGAGGAAGAAACAAGCGAACCGAGAAGATATGGGCGACGGGGGCTCTGCCCCCCTCCCCTTTTATAGCGGAAGGAGGCCAGCCGGCGCCTCCCACGACCCCAGGTAATGATGATTTTTTTCTTGCATGTCGCAGGGACTTGTCAAGTCGAGCAGTTGCCCAGGCAGCGTGGGGAAGCGGAGATGCCCACGTCTAATCAATCGCCACGCGTCGACCGAGGTTGCAGGCTTTTGGGGCCCGCGGCGCTCCGTACTTGACCCTTGGCTTCGCCTCGAAGCCAAGCCCGAGTGCGCCTTGGGCCCGGGGGCTACTGTCGGCGTTTTGGGAACGGGGGTCCCCGGACTTGCCTGCCTGCGGCCCACGGCGTGGCTAAGTTAGCAGGCCGTACGGCCCATCTTCATCAACAAACCATCCAAGACCCTCGCAAGGGGCCAAGCCTCGCGAGGCGGACGACGCAAGACCTCCTCAGGAGTGGCCTAGCCAGGCAGGCTCACGAGCAGCGGAGATATCAAGGCGGGGCAAACCTCACGAGGCTTTCGTGATGTGAGCCATGACGATCGACACCAGGCGGGCGCCAGCGCGCGCAGCGTCCTTGTTTCCTTTTCGGTGCTGAAGGAGCAGGCGCACGCGCGGAGTACCGAGGCATCAAGCAAAGGTTTTCATATCGGTGCAACGAGACCAAGACCAGCAGGACGGCTAGGCAGAGGTCACCATGGAGCCCAAGACGGCGTCATCATCAGAGCCTTTTGCAGGCGAAGACCGCCTTTGTCAGGATAGCTTGTACTAGCTGTCCCCCTTCAAATTTGTCCGCCGTTATTGGCTCCCTTCCCGCTCAATATTTGGGAAGAGGACCAGGGCCTCTATAAATAGGTCTAGCCACCGTAGTAGTGAAAAAGGGGGATCTGAGCTCATCTTGGACTGGACCCATTCCATCCTCACACGCACAAGTTCGCAGAGCACAAGAACACCTCAACCTCATGAGGCTGTTCTTCCCCTTGTACTGTTCATCATCAGCCCAAGAGGCAATCCACCACCACACATTGGAGTAGGGTATTACACCACAACGGTGGCCCGAACCAGTATAAATCTCGTGTCTTTCTGTGTTGCGAGTTCATCGAGTTCGTCCGCGAGATCTTAGTGAGTTAGGGCGTAGATCGGTAGGAGGGAAAGACTTCGCGCGCACCCCAGAGTTCGAACCTTAAGGGTTTTGCCGGAACCCGAGATCCGACAAGATGGTCACAATGCCTTTTTTTAGATGGTCACGATACCCTTTTCTAGAGTAACGGATGGTTGAACAGGTCATGTGCGGTGGAGATTGCGCCCTTGACGCTTGCCAAACACCTAAACTCTTTTTCTAAAGAATGATGGTCAAAGGGCATATTAGATCTGATAATTATCAAGTAAAATAACTACGACAATTGAAAGACAACTAGACGCAAGATGACAAGTAAAAACAATTACATGGAAAATCATACTAGCCTTTTCTTCCTCCAATCGATTACCGTCACCGCAGAATGAAAATTGCACTGACGGTAGAGGAAAGGGACGCCTGCAAACGCCCTGGCCTTACCAGGCTTTAAAGACCGCAACAGAATTTGTCGCCTCAAACTAGATGTAGAAGTCGTTGAAGAAACATCGGTTAGAGAATCACCCTCTGCGGTACAGGCCCGCAATCCAGCACCAGTCTAGAGAGTTGCAGAAACCAGACCATGCCGCAGAATAACATGAAAGCAGGTGTCAAAGTCGTTGCATCAATAACCACTTAATTGCTTTCCTTGACAGACACACCAACCGCCATGATCCAAAAAGAGCCAACAAATATGGCGACACAAACCCTTTCGTCGGCGCTGGATCAGAATTCAAAATTAGTACTCCAAATTGCTTTCAAAAATAGTCTTTTTGAGCATCGATTTTTACAAAAGTATTAGAAATGTTTTTTCTTCATAGAATTTTGCACGTATGTCAAAATAATCAGAACTATTTATTTTTTTACTATCCATAGGATGCATTTGAGCTCGGGAGCAGAAACTCCTTGCGCCTGTTTCCCTATGTGAAGCTTAACTTCACAACTCGGTGAAGGATGAGGTGAGAGAGCATGATCCTTTATAATTTAGGCCCTTACATGGCCTCCTATCCTTTAGCTCCTTATATTTGCTCCTCTAAAAAATGGCGGATCCTAACCGATCTTCTAAACTTAACTCCCTAAAATTGTTTTCATCAAAACCTCCTAGTTCTAATTTACATACAACATTTCAACCATGACGAAGAGTCGTCGATGATCATCTCCCTCAACCCCTTCATCTACAGTTGAAATGACTAGGTTCTATTTAATTGCTAAAAGGAAAAAAAGATGAAAGGGCACAAACTCACCTAGGCAATCCGTCAAACACTTGAAGGATTGAGGAGGTGTCACGGTCGGTCGACGGCATTGAGCCGATGCCCAAGCTGCTAGTGGTCTGTGGGGCTTCGAGATGCCCGGCAATCGACGGAGGGGCTCGGAGGAAGATCTGGTGTGTGCTTCCGGCGACGTGATTGACGCAGCGGCGGCAACGATAGAGCTTGATTCCGGCAATGACAACTACTGGCGAGCGTCTCAGAGTGTGGCTGGCGGGCGGTGGAGGTGCCAAGGTGTTGGCAGAGGCAAATGGTGGTCGCTAGAGGCAACGCCGTCGACGATGCAGGGTGGGGAGGGGAGGGTGCCAGCGCGGGATGAAG
The DNA here is from genome assembly GCF_018294505.1 of Triticum aestivum. NCBI lineage: Eukaryota > Viridiplantae > Streptophyta > Magnoliopsida > Poales > Poaceae > Triticum > Triticum aestivum. The sequence goes on along the minus strand of NC_057799.1, from coordinate 470,401,456 downwards.
AGGAAAAGTTATACTACACGGGTGGGCGGCCGAGTATATTCGAGAGTCGAGGCAGCCGTGGAGTAAAAGTTTTGCTCCTCAGAGGCCTCAACGATCGGTTAGGGATGCTGTAAACTACTCAGTTTGCGTCCTCCTCTCGGGAAAGAAGAAACAAACCTGTGGCCCAAAACGCATGCACGATGCATCATCCACTAGATTAAAAATGATCTAGAACCAGGGGTTCTTTTCTTCGCATCAAAATCGGATCGACAAGAAGCAGTACCTTACCTAGCGCGGGCTATACAATTACAGAATGGGATGGAACTCTCTCTCTCTCTCTCGGCTGCTATAGCTAGCTACATCCAGTCGCCCTCGACGCTGCCGTCGTCGGAAGGGCGGTGGCCGTGCTCGCTCATGCTGCCCCTCAGCCGGTAGAAGTTCCTGGCCCTGGTCCTCAGCGGGCCGGACCAGTCGTACGTCGCCAGGGACTCGATCCTGTCCAGCACCGCGCTCGGCGTCGACCGCGGCCGCCGCGCCGACGGCTCCTCCGCGGGGTCCGAGCCGTAGCCCACGCGGGGCGCCCCGGGGACGCGCGGCCAGGACGGCGCGTCGCTGTCGTCGTTCCACGAGCAGCTCCTGCCGCCGTCGTTCCACGGGGACTCCTCCTCCTCCGTGGGCGTGCCGCCGCCGCCGCCCAGGGAGCCGCTGCAGGTCTCCTCGTTGCCGCCGCTGTAGATCAGCTTCAGCGCCTGCACCACCTCGCCCATGAACGGCCGCTGCGCCGCCTCCACGTGCACGCACATGGACGCGATGGCCGCCGCCTTGCCCAGCTTCTCCAAGTCGCGGCTCGCCGCCGGCAGCGACGGGTCCGCCAGCAGCTGCAGGCCTTCCCGGTTGGTGAGCAGCGGGCGCGCCCAGGTGACCAGGTTCTCGGACCCCGGCGGCTGGGTCATGTCCACCGGCTTCCGGCCCGACAGGAGCTCCAGGAGCACCACCCCGTAGCTGTACACGTCGCTCTTGACAAGAAGATGCCCCGTCATTGCATACTCCGGGGCAACGTACCTGCAAATAGTCCGTTCAAAACTCAACAAGGATTCAAAGAAACTAGGCGCGGTGTATTACTCTGCAACGATGGCAGTAACAGCAGGAAATCTTACCCGAAAGTTCCCATAACCTGAGTGGAAATGTGCTCGATCCCTTCTGATGCTTCCTTCGCCAACCCGAAATCCGCAACCTTGGCGGTGAAATCGTTCTCCAGTAGAACATTGCTAGCCTTGAAATCACGATGAATAACATGGGGATTGGCATCTTCATGCAGGTAGGCCAGACCCCTTGCTGCACCCAGCGCTATTTTCATTCTGGTGTCGAAGTCAAGTGGGCCATAGATCTTATCCGGACCTGAAATATCAGAACAGAAGCACATTACATATTTACAGCAGAGAATTTCCTGAGGTTTTTATGTGCCGACCAAAAAAGAAGCAGATGATAGGTGCATATGTGTGTTGTGCACTTTGGAGGTGAAGTTTCTTCAACACTATGAAGGTGATGTTATGCAGATTAACATAGTTCACATACCATGCAGGTGAGACTCAACGCTTCCGTTTGGCACAAGCTCGAATACTAAGCACCTTGTGCTCCGTTCAACGCATATACCGACCAACTTGACGAGATTGCGGTGATGCAAACGACTTAGCATCTCAACCTCTGCGATGAACTCACGGTCTCTGTTTTGGTGTTTCCCAGTGAGCAATTTGACAGCTACCTCAACTCCATCTTCAACTATGCCACGATAAACACGTCCATACCCTCCTTCGCCTATTATTCTGTTGAAGCTAAATTTGTCTGTTGCCTTCTCAAGCTCAGAAATTGAGAATGTCTTAACCGTGCGTGGGCAGGTAGCTATTGTCGAAGGAAAAGATGCTGTCGAGCTAGTCATACTGGAGAATGATGACCTCATACCTGAAACAGTTTAGTAACAAGGTGTTATAACAAACATTATCTGGACACTAAAACGATCTGAAAATGAAGCTTTATTGTCCCTGGTGCATAGTGGCTAGAAAATTGTAGCAAGATAAGAATTTGTACAGTCAAGGCCTAGTGTTTAATTTTCAGCTTAACTAATTTCAGTCAAATTGCTATAATGCAGAAATTAGAAGTGTAGTGTATTATACAATAGCTTGCTACCAAAATTACCTGTTTTTCTGGTGTTTGACGAATTTGAAGCATGACCAGTTCCATGAGGCTTTTGGCGTCCTTTGTACTTGCATATGATGCAGATGCCAAAACACATCAAAACAAGCACAACAGCTGACAGAGCAATTATGGCGATAATTTTGGAAGTAATCTTCGGATGGCTTCCATTGTGTACATTTGCACCAAAGGGATACTCATTGCTGCTTATTGGACCCAAGGATCCTGGGATATTAGGTACTGAAGAAGGAAGGCCTGCAATGTTTTTGTGATCAAATAAAGCAAGCAAAATTTGACTAATGGGCCATTACGCTAGCGAAGTGGATGTGTCAACAACAATCATGTCACTCACCAGGATAATGAACATACGTTACGTCGTAATCACCAAAAATAGATGACTTTATAGGAACTTTCTTTCGCAAAAACCTGTTGCTAATCAGTAAGGCTGAAGTCCTATCAAACTTCTGACCTAGTGGCACCAAATCAATGGTGACGGTAGTCTTATCCGGATCTTGAATACTTCCCCCAGCACCCATTATCCGAACTTGACTCTGTTTCAGGAATGTACCTGCGGCAATCTCGATTTCTAGCTCATCAACTCTAGGGAACAACTGGTATGGTGCCACACTAAGATCGAGCTGAATTTGCATAGGATATACACAACCACAAGGGGAACCAATTGGAGTAGAAGTGAGCGGAGCGGAACAAGTTATTCCACTGCAATCTGTTTAATTTTCAGTGACAGGCAGGCGTATTAGTGTTATCTCATTCAGTACTAACAGTAAGATGCAGTCTATTGGTCTGAGGAGAAAAGGTAAAACCTTGTCTTTCAAATGATGGCGCCGAAGACGGTGGGGCGACACGAGGCCGTTTTCTGTGATGCCTATGCACTGGGTGATAAACAGAGGCACCTGGTAAACAAAAGCATAGATAAGTGATACAAAAGATTCTAAATAAACAGGATAATCGAAATAGAAAGTGGTACACACAGAAAATAATCATGGTATGTCACAGACAGAAAAGTACTTATGTGATTGCTATGCTACACCTGTAATTACCATTTATATGCAGAGACCTAATGAGTAGTTCTACTTACCTTGAGGTCCGGGAGAAGGGGCTGGTGCAGGGGAAAGAACTGAAGAATGCCGATGTGTTCTACTCCATAATCCAAGTAAGTAGGCCGTGATGGTTGTTGAGCTTGCCGTTCCCAGTGGCACTGCACAGGGTAAGGGTGTTCAGAAAAGGTGTTTGAACCCTTGCAATGTATACAAAGTTACAAACACAAAAGCAGATAATACAAAACTTGCATTCACTATAGCTGAAACGGCAATGTGTTTAATGGACAAGAAAATGCAAATGCAGACATGTTTTCCCCATCGGTTGGGGCTTGGCATTATGCGTAAAGTCGAGTGGATGCCGCCGAGTGCAATGACAGCTGCTGTATGCAAGAAGATGAGGACCGAACGGAACCTGCCCAAAAGGCCAAAACCCCTCGCCAGCATTGCACCAAAACCTAGAAATTTCTGTACCAATGCTTGCTGGCACCGCCGATGCAAGAAATCGGAACCACAAATTTGCATCGAAATTCGAGGCTCGATGTACTGAGCCTGATTTGGTTCATGAAAAGCAGAGAGAGGAAGGAGGCAGGAGACGGCCATCCGTGCCTTGTCCGCCCGACCTGGAGGCTGGATTCAGATGCGCGCAGGCAAATCGCAGGAGCTAGCTCCATGAGGCAAAGGCAAAAACCTTTTCCCCGCACAAGTCATGGCCATGGGGGGACTTGCCACGCACGCCATGGCCGGCGCTTTCCCCGGGCGATCCCATTGCAGGGCCGCGAGCCCAGGCCAGAATTCCACTCGGCATTGCGGCTCGAATGTCAAATCCAAGAAAAGGTACGATAACCCACCCGTGCAAGAACAGCGGAGAGGGGAGGGGGGAAAATCTCGAGTGTACATACCATAAACGGAGGAGAGCGCGGCGAGGAGGAGGAGCAGGGCGGCTCCCCGCGGCCGCATCTCCGCCGGAGCCCGGTGGGCGGCGCGGGCTCCCTCAGGGCGCCGCCATGCGCGCGGGGTCCCACAGCCCGCCTCGCGCTAGCTCTGCTACTCTGCTGCCACAGCTGCTGCTTCCTTCTGCTCGCGGTGGAAGCTCTCTTTTTTTCTTCTTCTCCTCCTCCTTCTCGGGTCTTTTTGGTTCTTCGCATTGAAGTGATGCGCTGGTCCCGAGGGGGCATTAATTGGCGGGTGGGAAGATGCATCGGGGTCTTTGAACCTTTTCCGAATGCGTGGGTGCATTTTTTTTTACTGTTGGATGGTTTTTTGCAACTGACGCAGCCACGTGTCTGTCACCTGCCCTGCCGTCCACAGTAAATTCCCTTCTCGTTTGATTCCAAATCTTCATCTTGCGCCGTATCCTCAACTTTCTTCATGCTACTATTGACTATTGACACAATGCTTCATGGTAGTTTTAAATTTTCTATCTTGCGCCAGATCCTCAACATTCGGACGGCTATGGTGAGAGCTGCATTATTAGAGCATGGTTAATAGTATAACCAACAGTCAGCTATACGGGTTGTCGCACTTATAGCCAACCTAATAACGAAAATTGCTTTTGAAGGTTTTAAAAAATATACAAAATTCATCAAAATTTATATTTTTACATTTCAAAAAATCTGAAAAAATACAAATCTACATGGAGGCATAACACAGGTGTGTGTACTTTTTTAGGACGAAATCTGTTCAAATGAGGGTTGTGCGAAAAAAAAGCTAATCTGTGGCTTCTAGCGCATGATACTGTTCATCCCCAAAGTCCATGAATTTTATTTTATTTTGCACAGATGGCATTTGAAGGTATTTCATCCTGACATTTTACATGCATACACATCCTTGTATACTTGTGCATCTTTTTTCCTAGATTTTTTTAAACTAAAATTTTTGAATTTTGATCTTTTCATATACATGTATTCCATGATGGCTGAGCTCCAAACGCTTCATTCACCTGATAGTCCACTCATACAATAGTAGGCATACTAGTCGAATATCCAATTCTCAGCCCGGACTCATCTACACCCAATGAACAGTAAATTGAAAAATAATACTAGAAAAATTCAAAATTCTGATTTTTTTTTTGTGGAGAAAGATGACTGAATGCGTGAGGTGCCTGCTAATTTTCAAAGCATTTGGACATCTATATAGCTCTCAGCATAAAAATGAAATCAGGTCCAAACGGTAAAAAAAACACAGACCCCAAATTTGTTTTTTTTTTCTGAGATCTACTTATACATCCAAAATGCTCTGAAATTTGGCATGAACATCACGCACTTAGTCATCTTTCTCCAAAAAAATAGAATTTTTTGAATTCTTTAGTATTTTTAATGATTTTTTTCACTCTACGACTCACCTGAGTCTGGGAGCCAAAACGCCTCACTCGCATACAAGTATGCTATACCATTAATATGTGACGCACCTTTTTTATTAGAGAGGGCTCATGCTACAATCGTCAAGTTTGTAGCTTGCTTTTCTTTTTTCTCCTCTCATCTCCCATCCAACTAGACATAAACCTAATGTGACATCTTATAGCCCGTTAACGTCACTCTATTATACTTGCTCTTAGATCCTTCAGGAGTTACTGTAACATTTGTCTAAACTCTCAAACTATTGACACGAGATCTATGGACCTTGGGATAGTGGCATTGACCTATTTATCTAGACTCTATATGGGATTGTATACCTTGTGTATTGAATATTGACACTTCTTCATGGTACTACTACTAGTAAAAGTTTTGACAAGAGCCAACTTTGCCGAAATTACAAAAATAAGGAAAAACACTTCAATACTTTTTCTCCGACTATCTCATAGCAACTGACACCTTCTCTTCTCCTTCGCCTGCTCTATCATGTATACCGCAGAAAGTCCACATAGTTTCACTCCTACATACGATCTCCTTCCGTTTACCCACTTTTGGTATGATACGAAAAATGCTTAATAGACTTGGCTTTTTCTCTTCAAATGACAAACTCTTTCCTAATATCTTCCACACCAGTAACACGAGAATATCTGCTTGACCGCCACATCACCCTCTATCTACTTGAGTGTCTCCAAGACACAATCGAACATGCCCATATGATGATGGACAATGTTGAGTATTGTCCACAAGCATCGGTTCCATGTCGTCCGTCAACTCTAACCATGGGTACGTTCACGACTCCATTCACTGCCATCACAAGTTTGACAACCATCATCGACTCTCATTCACCACCAACATGTTATCATAATTCGTGGATTCCACCATCAACTATATTCATTGTTCCTATGCCTCGACCAGTTTTGAAGAATTCTAAGATGGCAAACTGATCAACATTTAAATTTGAGTTGAACATGCCGCAATACTATTATTTACAAATTCTATAGGCGCCCACTGACAGAAGAATTCTCAAAGCATCTCTAACTGATCTCATGAAACTTAACTCCATAGCCGGCCCTTATCTTTAACTGCTGGCAATTTAAGGAGTTAAATGGTGGTCGTTACTAGCCGATTCCTTATTACAAATAAAATTCGCACACTTCTTTTAGCCTCGTCGCATACATTTCAAACAATTGCACCCTATTTCATCAATCACTCAAATGATTCAAATCCAACATATACAACAAATCAACCATAAATATGCATATAGTTCATATCATCGACATCGAGCAATTCAAATTAAAACATGCATAGAGTTCATCCAAATTCCAAAAGGTACCACATCAATCATGTTTGATCCAAAATCACCACAATATAGCATGTCTTGTCATGGATCGAGCCCTACTAAATGCATACTACATGAACTCAAGCACCATCACCTCCTTGTCCACCTCCATCCGCATAACCACCACCATCCTCCGATTGGTTCATGATCTCTACACGAGTGAGCTCCCAATACTTTTTTGTCGTGGCATCCATCATGGTTGGGTCCATGAACATGATACACGTTCTTCGGCCTTCTTCTCTTTCACAAGCATCACCTCCTCAAGTGCAAGCTACGCTCCCCTGCCTTCATATTCCTCTCTTCGGTTGCCAACTTTGACCTGTTGGGGAATGTAGTAATTTCAAAAAAATTCCTACGCACACGCAAGATCATGGTGATGCATAGCAACGAGAAGGGAGAGTGTCGTCCACGTACCCTCGTAGACCGTTAAGCGGAAGCGTTATGACAACGCGATTGATGTAGTCGTACGTCTTCACGATCGACCGATCCTCAGTACCGAACGTACGGCACCTCCGCGTTCAGCACACGTTCAGCTCGGTGACGTCCCGCGAACTCATGATCCAGTAGAGCTCGAGGGAGAGCTTCGTCAGCACGACGGCATGGTGACGATGTTGATGAAGCTACCGTTGCAGGGCTTCGCCTAAGCACCGCTACGATATGACCGAGGTGGATTATGGTGGAGGGGGCACCGCACACGACTGGGAGAGATCAATGATCAACTTGTGTGTCCTAGGGTGCCCCCTACCTCCGTATATAAAGGAGCAAGGGGGGAGGCCGGCCGGCCCTATAGGGCGCGCCAGGAGTAGGAGTCCTCCCCCTAGTAGGAGTAGGACTCCCCTCTTTCCTACTCCTACTATGAGGGGGAAAGGAAGGGGAGAAGGAGAAGGAAAGGGCCCCCCCTTCCTAGTCCAATTCGGACCAGAGGGGGAGGGGCGCGCGGCCTGCCCTGGCCGGCCCCTCTCTCTCTCTCCACTAGGGCCCAACAAGGCCCATTAACCCCCGGGGGGGTTCCAGTAACCCCTCCGGCACTCCGGTAAAATCCCGATTTCACCCGGAACTCTTCCGATGTCCAAATGTAGGCTTCCAATATATCAATATTTATGTCTCGACCATTTCGAGACTCCTCGTCATGTCCGTGATCATATCTGGGACTCCGAACTACCTTCGGTACATCAAAACATATAAACTCATAATACCGATCGTCACAGAACTTTAAGCGTGCGGACCCTACGGGTTCGAGAATTATGTAGACATGACCGAGACACGTTACCGGTCAATAACGAACAGCGGAACCTAGATGCTCATATTGGTTCCTACATATTCTACGAAGATCTTTATCGGTCAAACCGCATAACAACATACGTTGTTCCCTTTGTCATCGGTATGTTACTTGCCCGAGATTCGATTGTCGGTATCTCAATACCTAGCTCAATCTCGTTATCGGCAAGTCTCTTTACTCGTTCCGTAATGCATCATTCCGCAACTAACTCATTAGTCACATTGCTTGCAAGGCTTATTGTGATGTGCATTACCGAGAGGGCCCAGAGATACCTCTCCGACAATCGGAGTGACAAATCCTAATCTCGATCTATGCCAACTCAACAAGTACCACCGGAGACACCTGTAGAGCACCTTTATAATCACCCAGTTACGTTGTGACGTTTGGTAGCACACAAAGTGTTCCTCCGGTAATCGGGAGTTGCATAATCTCACAGTCACAGGAACATGTATAAGTCATGAAGAAAGCAATAGCAGTAAACTAAACGATCAAGTGCTTCGCTAACGGAATGGGTCAAGTCAATCACATCATTCTCCTAATGATGTGATCCCGTTAATCAAATGACAACTCATGTCTATGGCTAGGAAACTCAACCATCTTTGATCAACGAGCTATTCAAGTAGAGGCATACTAGTGACACTATGTTTGTCTATGTATTCACACATGTATTATGTTTCCGGTTAATACAATTCTAGCATGAATAATAAACATTTATCATGATATGAGGAAATAAATAATAACTTTATTATTGCCTCTAGGGCATATTTCCTTCAGTCTCCCACTTGCACTAGAGTCAATAATCTAGATAACACAGTAATGATTCTAACACCCATGGAGTCTTGGTGCTGATCATGTTTTGCTCGTGGAAGAGGCTTAGTCAACGGGTCTGCAACATTCAGATCCGTATGTATCTTGCAAATCTCTATGTCTCTCACTTGGTCTTGATCCCGGATGGAATTGAAGCGTCTTTTGATGTGCTTGGTCCTCTTGTGAAATCTGGATTCCTTTGCCAAGGCAATTGCACCAATATTGTCATGAAAGATTTTCATTGGACCCAATGCACTAGGTATGACACCTAGATCGGATATGAACTCCTTCATTTGCTGCTTCCGAAGCAGCTATGTACTCCACTTCACACGTAGATCCCGCCACGACGCTTTGTTTAGAACTACACCAACTGACAGCTCCACCGTTCAATGTAAACACGTATCAGGTTTGCGATTTAGAATCGTCCGAATCAGTGTCAAAGCTTGCATCGACGTAACCATTTACGACGAGCTCTTTGTCACCTCCATAAACGAGAAACATATCCTTAGTCCTTTTCATGTATTTCAGGATGTTCTTGACCGTTGTCCAGTGATCCACTCCTGGATTACTTTGGTACCTCCCTGCTAAGCTAATTGCAAGGCACACATCAGGCCTGGTACACAGCATTGCATACATGATAGAGCCTATGGCTGAAGCATAGGGAACACTTTTCATTTTCTCTCTATCTTCTGCAGTGGTCGGGCATTGAGTCTGACTCAACTTCACACCTTGTAACACAGGCAAGAACCCTTTCTTTGCTTGATCCATTTTGAACTTCTTCAAAACTTTATCAAGGTATGTGCTTTGTGAAAGTCCAATTAAGCGTCTTGATCTATCTCTATAGATCTTGATGCCCAATATATAAGCAGCTTTACCGAGGTCTTTCATTGAAAAACTCTTATTCAAGTATCCTTTTATGCTATCCAGAAATTCTATATCATTTCCAATCAACAATATGTCATCCACATATAATATTAGAAATGCTACTGAGCTCCTACTCACTTTCTTGTAAATACAGGCTTCTCCAAAAGTCTGTATAAATCCATATGCTTTGATCACACTATCAAAACATTTGTTCCAACTCCGAGAGGCTTGCACCAGTCCATAAATGGATCGCTGGAGCTTGCACACTTTGTTAGCTCCCTTTGGATCGACAAAACCTTCCGGTTGCATCATATACAACTCTTCTTCCAGAAATCCATTCAAGAATGTAGTTTTGACATCCATTTGCCAAATTTCATAATCATAAAATGCGGCAATTGCTAACATGATTCGGACAGACTTAAGCATCGCTACGGGTGAGAAAGTCTCATCGTAGTCAACTCCTTGAACTTGTCGAAAACCTTTCGCAACAAGTCGAGCTTTGTAGACAGTAACATTACCGTCAGTGTCAGTCTTCTTCTTGAAGATCCATTTATTCTCTATGGCTTGCCGATCATCGCGCAAGTCAACCAAAGTCCACACTTTGTTCTCATACATGGATCCCATCTCAGATTTCATGGCCTCAAGCCATTTTGCAGAATCTGGGCTCACCATCGCTTCTTCATAGTTTGTAGGTTCGCCTTGGTCAAGTAACATGACCTCAAGAATAGGATTACCGTACCACTCTGGTGCGGATCTTACTCTGGTTGACCTACGAGGTTCGGTAGTAACTTGATCTGAAGTTTCATGATCAACATCATTAGCTTCCTCACTAATTGGTATAGGTGTCACATGAACCGATTTCTGTGATGAGCTAATTTCCAATAAGGGAGCAGGTACAGTTACCTCATCAAGTTCTACTTTCCTCCCACTCACTTCTTTCGAGAGAAACTCCTTCTCTAGAAAGGATCCATTCTTAGCAACGAATGTTTTGCCTTCAGATCTGTGATAGAAGGTGTACCCAACAGTTTCCTTTGGGTATCCTATGAAGACACATTTCTCCGATTTGGGTTCGAGCTTATCAGGTTGAAGCTTTTTCACATAAGCATCGCAGCCCCAAACTTTAAGAAACGACAACCTTGGTTTTCTTGCCAAACCACAGTTCATAAGGCGTCGTCTCAACGGATTTCGATGGTGCCCTATTTAACGTGAATGCAGCCGTCTCTAAAGCATAACCCCAAAATGATAGCGGTAAATCAGTAAGAGACATCATAGATCGCACCATATCTAGTAAAGTATGATTACGACGTTCGGACACACCATTACGCTATGGTGTTCCGGATGGCGTGAGTTGCGAAACTATTCCGCATTGTTTCAAATGTAGACCAAACTCGTAACTCAAATATTCTCCTCCACGATCAGATCGTAGAAACTTTATTTTCTTGTTACGATGATTTTCCACTTCACTCTGAAATTCTTTGAAGTTTTCAAATGTTTCAGACTTATGTTTCATTAAGTAGATATACCCATATCTGCTCAAATCATCTGTGAAGGTGAGAAAATAACGATACCCGCCGCGAGCCTCAATATTCATTGGACCACATACATCAGTATGTATGATTTCCAACAAATCCGTTGCTCGCTCCATTGTTCCGGAGAACGGCGTTTTAGTCATCTTGCCCATGAGGCATGGTTCACAAGTACCAAGTGATTCCAGAAGTCCATCAGTATGGAGTTTCTTCATGCGTTTTACACCAATATGACCCAAATGGCAGTGCCACAAATAAGTTGCACTATCATTATCAACTCTACATCTTTTGGCTTCAACATTATGAATATGTGTATCACTACTATCCAGATTCATCACAAATAGACCACTCTTCAAGGGTGCATGACCATAAAAGATATTACTCATATAAATAGAACAACCATTATTCTCAGATTTAAATGAATAACCGTCTCGCATCAAACAAGATCCAGATATAACGTTCATGCTTAACGCTGGCACCAAATAACAATTGTTCAGGTCTAAAACTAATCCCGAAGGTAGATGTAGAGGTAGCGTGCCGACGGCGATCACATGGACTTTGGAACCATTTCCCACGCGCATCGTCACCTCGTCCTTAGCCAGTCTTCGCTTAATCTGTAGTCCCTGTTTCGAGTTGCAAATATTAGCAACAGAACCATATCAAATACCCGGGTTGCTACTGTGAGCTCTAGTAAGGTACACATCAATAACATGTATATCACATATACCTTTGTTCACCTTGCCATCCTTCTTATCCGCCAAATACTTGGGGCAGTTCCGCTTCCAGTGACCAGTCTGTTTGCAGTAGAAGCACTCAGTCTCAGGCTTAGGTCCAGACTTGGGTTTCTTCTCCTGAGCAGCAACTTGTTTGCCGTTCTTCTTGAAGTTTCCCATCTTCTTCCCTTTACCCTTTTTCTTGAAACTGGTGGTCTTGTTGACCATCAACACTTGATGCTCCTTCTTGATTTGTACCTCCGCAGCCTTGAGCATTGCGAAGAGCTCGGGAATTGTCTTATCCATCCCTTGCATATTATAGTTCATCACGAAGCTCTTGTAGCTTGGTGGCAGTGATTGAAGAATTCTGTCAATGACACTATCATCCAGAAGATTAACTCCTAGTTGAATCAAGTGATTGCAGTACCCAGCCATTCTGAGTATATATTCACTGACAGAACTATTCTCCTCCATTTTGCAGCTGTAGAACTTATTGGAGACTTCATATCTCTCAATCCGGGCATTTGCTTGAAATATTAACTTCAACTCCTGAAACATCTCATATGCTCCATGACGTTCAAGACGTCCTTGAAGTCCCGGTTCTAAGCCGTAAAGCATGGCACACTGAACTATTGAGTAGTCATCAGCTTTGCTCTGCCATACGTTCTTAACGTCGTTAGTTGCATCTGCAGCAGACCTGGCACCCAGCGGTGCTTCCAGGACGTAATTCTTCTGTGCAGCAATGAGGATAATCCTCAAGTTACAGACCCAGTCCGTGTAATTGCTACCATCATCTTTCAACTTTGCTTTATCAAGGAACGCATTAAAATTCAACGGAACAACAACACGGGCCATCTATCTACAACAACATAGACAGGCAAAATACTATTAGGTACTAAGTTCATGATAAATTTAAGTTCAATTAATCATATTACTTAAGAACTCCCACATAGATAGACATCCCTCTAATCATCTAAGTGATCACGTGATCCATATCAACTAAACCATAACCGATCATCACGTGAGATGGAGTAGTTTTCAATGGTGAACATCACTATGTTGATCATATCTACTATATGATTCACGCTCGACCTTTCGGTCTCAGTGTTCCGAGGCCATATCTGCATATGCTAGGCTCATCAAGTTTAACCCGAGTATTCTGCGTGTGCAAAACTGTCTTACACCCGTTGTAGATGAACGTTGAGCTTATCACACCCGACCATCACGTGGTGTCTCGGCACGACGAACTTTGGCAACGGTGCATACTCAGGGAGAACACTTTTACCTTGAAATTTAGTGAGAGATCATCTTATAATGCTACCGTCAAACAAAGAAGAATAAGATGCATAAAGGATAAACATCACATGCAATCAATATAAGTGATATGATATGGCCATCATCATCTTGTGCCTTTGATCTCCATCTCCAAAGCACCGTCATGATCACCATCGTCACCGGCGCGACACCTTGATCTCCATTGTAGCATCGTTGTTGTCTCGCCAACTATTGCTTCTACGACTATCGCTACCGCTTAGTGATAAAGTAAAGCAATTACAGGGCGATTGCATTGCATACAATAAAGCGACAACCATATGGCTCCTGCCAGTTGCCGATAACTCCGTTACAAAACATGATCATCTTATACAATAAAATATAGCATCATGTCTTGACCATATCACATCACAACATGCCCTGCAAAAACAAGTTAGACGTCCTCTACTTTGTTGTTGCAAGTTTTACGTGGCTGCTACGGGCTGAGCAAGAACCGTTCTTACCTACGCATCAAAACCACAACGATAGTTCGTCAAGTTAGTGCTGTTTTAACCTTCTCAAGGACCGGGCGTAGTCACACTCGGTTCAACTAAAGTTGGAGAAACTGACACCCGCCAGCCACCTGTGTGCAAAGCACGTCGGTAGAACCAGTCTCGCGTAAGCGTACATGTAATGTGGGTCCGGGCCGCTTCATCCAACAATACCGCCGAACCAAAGTATGACATGCTGGTAAGCAGTATGACTTGTATCGCCCACAACTCACTTGTGTTCTACTCGTGCATATAACATCTACGCAATAACCTGGCTCGGATGCCACTATTGGGGAACGTAGTAATTTCAAAAAAATTCCTACGCACACGCAAGATCATGGTGATGCATAGCAACGAGAGGGGAGAGTGTCGTCCACGTACCCTCGTAGACCGTTAAGCGGAAGCATTATGACAACGCGGTTGATGTAGTCGTACTTCTTCACGATCGACCGATCCTCAGTACCGAACGTACGACACCTCCGCGTTCAGCACACGTTCAGCTCGGTGACGTCCCGCGAACTCACGATCTAGTAGAGCTCGAGGGAGAGTTTCGTCAGCACGACAGCGTGGTGACGATGTTGATGAAGCTACCGTCGCGGGGCTTCGCCTAAGCACCGCTACGATATGACTGAGGTGGATTATGGTGGAGGGGGCACCGCACACGGCTGGGAGAGATCAATGATCAACTTGTGTGTCCTAGGGTGCCCCCTACCCCCGTATATAAAGGAGCAAGGGGGGAGGTCGGCCGGCCCTGTAGGGCGCGCCAGTAGGAGTAGGACTCCCCTCTTTCCTACTCCTACTAGGAGGGGGAAAGGAAGGGGAGAAGGAGAAGGAAAGGGGGGCGCCCCCCCTTCCTAGTCCAATTCGGACAAGAGGGGGAGGGGGCGCGCGGCCTGCCCTGGCCGGCCCCTCTCTCTCTCCACTAGGGCCCAACAAGGCCCATTAACCCCCGGGGGTTCCGGTAACCCCTCCGGCACTCCGGTAAAATCCCGATTTCCCCCGGAACTCTTCCGATGTCCAAATGTAGGCTTCCAATATATCAATCTTTATGTCTCGACCATTTCGAGACTCCTCGTCATGTCCATGATCATATTCGGGACTCCGAACTACCTTTGGTACATCAAAACATATAAACTCATAATACCGATCGCCACAGAACTTTAAGCGTGCGGACCCTACGGGTTCAAGAACTATGTAGACATGACCGGGACACGTTACCGGTTAATAACCAACAGCGGGACCTGGATGCTCATATTGGTTCCTACATATTCTACGAAGATCTTTATCGGTCAAACCGCATAACAACATATGTTGTTCCCTTTGTCATCGGTATGTTACTTGCCCTAGATTCGATCGTCGGTATCTCAATACCTAGCTCAATCTCGTTACCGGCAAGTCTCTTTACTCGTTCCGTAATGCATCATTCCGCAACTAACTCATTAGTCACATTGCTTGCAAGGCTTATTGTGATGTGCATTACCGAGAGGGCCCAAAGATACCTCTCCGACAATCGGAGTGACAAATCCTAATCTCGATCTATGCCAACTCAACAAGTACCATCGGAGACACCTGTAGAGCACCTTTATAATCACCCAGTTACGTTGTGACGTTTGGTAGCACACAAAGTGTTTGTAACATCCCAAAATTCTAAATTTTGGAATGTTATAATAAATAGATAGATTGGATTGATTGTTTGATTGATTGACTGAAAGTGAGTGGAATTCGAAATCTTTTGAAAGTTAAATGAGAGGGAATAAAAGGACTTTCCCAAACTTTCATTTTGCTTTTATGATCTCCATGAATTCAAATTCTTTTCACCACAAAACCCTGGAGAGAAGATGGCATGACTTCTTCCATTTTTTTTAAATGAAAAGGGGTGTTGAAAATATTTGAATTTCATTTGAGAATATTTCCAATTTTGAAACTTTATGCAACTCAATGATTTTCACGAGAGAAGATAAAATGACTTCTTCAAAACAAATGAAATATGAGTTGGGAGTTTCAAAGAATTAAATTCAAAGTCCCATTGAAATTATTTTCCAATATTGGAGTCATTTGAGTTTTATTCAAATTATTTTTTCTCCAAAAATAAAATATACAGAAAATAGGGTAACATGATTCCCTACATCAGAAAATTGGAGAAAAGAAAATTTGAAATCATTTTGGTATTTTTAAAATGATTTTTATTGGATTTTATTAAGGCAGCAGCACTGTTTGATTTATTAAAATTTGTGTGGATTTTATCTGACTCTACAAAAATGTTCACGTTGTAGGAAATCTTTTTCTGAAAATTTTGATATATTATATGCCTATATAATATTTTTATTTATTTCGTTTTATTATATTTCTTTGTCTGAGAAATGTTTAAAAAAAAATCCTCCCCTCCGAACTGGGCCGGCCCAGCCCAGCCAGCGCGCCGCCGCCTTCCTCTCGCGTGCCCCAGCGGGACTCGCCGGAGTCCGCCGCCCCCACGGCGCCCGTCGCCCCCTCCTCCACGCCACCGCGCCGCCCCTTCCCCCCCTTAAATAGCGCCGCCCCGGGCCCCCCTCTCTCTCTCTCTGCCCCGCCGCCGCCGCTCCCGCATAGCCGCCGCCGGCGGCGAGATCTGCCGCGCCGCCGCACTTCTGCCGCTGCCGCAGCTGCTCCACCCCACGCCGCTCCTCGCCACCGCGCCGCCTGCCGCACCACCCCGCCGCGCCGGAGCTCGCCGTCGCCACTGCCCCGCCTCGCCGGAGCCGCTGCCGGTTTTTCTCAGCCGAACCGCCGACCCGGTATAACCCCCCCGGTCCGGTTTATTGTTATTTTTTTTAGGTTTTCTGCGGTTTTTCTTTTAAAAGCCGGTTTTATATTTTAGATAGGTTAATTAGTGGACGTTCTCTGTTTAGAACTAGTTAGCGAGCGTTCGCTATTTAGACTTTTCCTTTTATTTTAGTTTTCTGCCAGGGACCCGTTTGTGATGTTTTTACTTACAGATTAGCCCCTGGTTTTCAAACGATCATAACTTTTCACCCGTTTGTCCAAATCCAACGAAACCAACGCCCACGTCTTCGTTATGATCTCCTCTATCCAGTTAAACAACTTAAACATGTTTTTGAAAGTTTTAAAATTTGAATTCAAACAGATTTGTATTCAAACTTCTTTTGTTCATAACTTAAGTTCCGTAACTCCGTTTGAGTTGATTCTTTTTGCAAAGTGAAGCTCTTGACCTAAACTTTCTGATAAGGCCAAATTCACATAATTTTGGTACTGTTAGAAATTGTTTTATGTTGCAAGAGTTATTTGCTTGGTTTTGATGTTTCCCGAATCGTCTTCTTCGTTCTTGCTGATCTTTTGAGTGATTGCTTATGTGTGGTTACTATTGCTTGCTTACAATAGATTGACCGGAGTGTGACGAGTAGATCTATCCAGAGTTTTGAGTGCGAATCATCTTCATCAACAGTGCAGGCAAGTAACACATTGATCATATCCCGTTCATACCCAGTTTTTATTGCATTAGATTTTTTCCTCAAACACATTGCATGATTAGGATCTAAATAAATTGTGGGTATTGGGAAGTAGTGATGAGGTAGTACCTATTGCCCTGTTTACAATCAAACCCTTGGGAGTTACTTCTACGTTGCTTTTACATTGCCATGCTATGCTCGTAGACGTGGATTGGGTTTGAGTGATATTCATGACAGATGTGAGTGTTTAATAATGGTTCAACTTAAGGTGGCAACTAAAAAACTCACATATGGGTGGATTGAGGCACCTGGAGAACCCAGTGTTGTCTGTATGTATAAGGACCGCCACCCAGGCTCAAAGGGATCATAAGATTATTCATGCTAGAAACTTCCGTGTGCAGCCACAAGCTATTATGGGCTCTAGCATAGTTGAGTAGGTTACAGGATCTCTTGAAGAGGTGGGCTAGCAGATGTAGGGGAAAGTAGGTGTACCGGTCCATCCAGAGTAAAGAGTGATTGTTCCTGAAAGACTGTGTCTCGGTCATCCGTTTCTCAAACATCATGCAGTGCGAGAATCAAGCGGAGGCGATCGAGTCTTGTGGGGAAAAGTGCACAAACCTCTGCAGAGTGTACAAACTGATCATGATTAGCCGTGTCCCCGGTTATGGACATCTTGAGTATCTAGTTCTTGGATTATCCCGTTGATCTCATCATGTTACTTTAATTAATATTGTTGGGTTAATGATGATACTTAATTGGGATTGAGATGCTGTCAACCATCTCAATGTTTCACAACCACCATGATAGTTAAATAAAATTTATTCCTTTGAAGTAGGGAAAAATTGGCTTTTCGCAAAAACATTATAACCATAGAGCTTTTCCACCAGCCATATATGCATGTAGTGATAGCCTTTGTTCATCATTTCTCTATGGTGTGAATTTGCCAGTACATTCAATGTACTGACCCGTTTTCGGGCTGCAACGTTTCATGTTGCAGGATTCTTACGACGAGTAAGTGATACGTTAGGGTTATGATTTCTACACTCAACTTTGCCGTTGGTGTTGATGGGAATCCACAACCTTGTTACTTCCGCTATTTGGATTGAGGTAATAGTATTTACGTTACTTTATACATGTGATTTACCTCTGTTATAAATCCTCGAGTACTGTGTGTGTCAGCATACCGATCCAGGGATGACACTAAAGCACAGAGACTTGATCCATTCGGGTCGGGTCGCTACAAGATGGTATCAGAGCACATGTTGACTGTAGGACGTGACCCTAGAAACTGTCAAGCCCATAGGAAGGATTTCTCTAAAACTTTCCTTTTCAAAAAGATCTTTTACCTCTCTTCTCTTCTGAGTTAATTCAAATATTCCCTTTAGTGAGACCATACCCTTTTTCCTTTTGACCACACGAAGATTCGACTGATGAGACCACTCCAAGAAGTACAAGATATCGGACAACTAAGACCATTCGGAATGAAGAGGATTTTTACCGTGCATTATGATAATGGAAACTACAACGGTTAAGGACTCTGAAGACTGGGAGAATTTGAAGGCTCTGAAGAATTGCCAGATGTGTATGACCTAGGAAGGTTACCCTTACGGAACATGGCAGACTATGGAAGTTGTCGATGCCCGAGAACAAGGTGTATCGGAGAAAGACCGAAACATGGTGAGTTAGAAACTCAAAGTTCTGTCAAGGAAAACCCTAAGGCAGGAGATATCAACTATGGAGAGATAGCTCATGGAAATGACAAGAGCAGAAACACGGATACCCATGAGGTTATCACCCGCTTATGATATTGTCACCGTGCGGAGTTAAGCATGCAGAAGCATGGAAGGATTGGATGGTAGAAAGCTGATGGATCACCTCTCAGCAAGATGAAGTTTTAACTTTAGACCGGTGTATCACCAGGATCTGGAGTATTACATCAGGAAGTTAAGATGAACCTTCAGGAAGCAGTATTCGACAAGTAAGCATTTCGTGAAGGACTCAGAACCCAGAAACTGAAAGTAGCCAAGCTGGGAAAGCAAAACCTCGAGATAACGAAGATTCGTCATGAACTGAAGGACAGTAAGATCATGGTCCATATCGAGGTTGATGAAACCCAGAAGTTTGGAATGCAACTCCAGAATACTCAAGGATGTCACGAGAGACTTCGCGTCAACAGAGATGATTTGGCAAAAGAACTTGAGAAGGACAAGCATGATTGGAAGAAGCCATCAGAGACATGAACAAGACTTTAAGAGTTTGGCGACGTTGAAGACTTATTGACCTTTAGAAGACCAAACCCCTGTTATACCTACGTTAGATGCGACGTTTGTGAGCTGTCATTTGTTTGTTGTTTTTCCGACAGCCACAATAAAAATCTGTCTTTTCAAAACTATTGTTTGTATTGTGTGCATCCCTCTCGACCTCTCTTATCCCACCCCAAACCCATGGACCCAATAGAGGATGAATGGAGATGAGCTTGTATTTTCTGGACCGACGAGTCAGTTGGAGACGGACCGATGGATTCAGAACATGGAGGATCACATGAAGAATAACCCTATAGTCGGAAAGGATATGACCCGGCATGCTCTTCAATGTTTTGAAATAGGTGCTGCTACTTGGTGGAGGATGTACCAAACCATCAATGGATGGCGAGAAGTAACCACTTGGAAAGAATTTAAGTGGACTCTACAAAGATCTCGTCTTGTGTCCCAGAAATTGAAGCCTTATGGAAAGGATATGAAGAAACTTTGTGCATACAAGCCTTGTGGAGAAATAGGACACAACCATAAGGAACACAAGGATGAATGCCCAAATTGTGAAGGAAGTCACCCAGCTGAAGAATGCCCAACTCGGCAGATCACTTGTTTCTTGTGTGAAGGGACTACCCACTACCCTGCTCAGTGTCACATCTACCCCATGGTACAAAGGACCGTCCAGCAGAAGAAAGAAGCAATGAAAAGAGCCCTCATGGAAATTTTAGAGGAATCTGTGATGAAGGAAGAGGTGGAGGACACACCCAAAGAAGAACCAATTAAACCCTGCACCAAGTCATGCTATTCATGTGGAGAAGAAGGACACATCTCCCAAAATTGTCTGAATGGGGATTTAGTAGAATTCCCGACAGAGGAAGTAGAGTATGACCCACAGGAAATAGAAGCCCTGATTGGAACGGAAAAGTCCAGGAAGAGAAGTAGATTGGATCCCAGGAACAACCCGATTTCTACAAAGAGAGACCTGAGTCATATCACATGTTTCAGGTGCAAAAATTCAGGACACTACCAAATGATTGCCCAAAAGGAAGATGAGGACCCCAGGAGGCTATATAATCACAAGGAAACCCCGAGATATGTTAGAAGTAATATGTTTCCGTTGTGATGAAGCAGGGCACTTTGCCAGAGAATGCCCCAAGGAGACGGAGACTTGTGACAAATAGTTGATTGCAACGAGAAATATAGTAGTAGTAGTATGGACATTTCTTTTATTAGTGAGGTGTCGGATTGAGGCATGTAATGGAATGAAGGAGATTGTAATATTTGAGAATCAATAAAGTTAGCATCATTGGTATTGATTTGGATTTTATGAGTTGTTACTCTATGAAGAAAGATTTTGACCATTTTCGAGGATATGAGAAATATGGTCTATGTAAGATTGTGCATTTTAAGGGTGGTGGTACCCTGTGAGGAAACTTGACCCTTGGAAAAGGTAATGATATTCCACGAAGTGGATTTCGAACAAAATAAGTATGAGTTTTATCTCGATATGTTGGATACCCCAAGAATATGAGGGTATGGAGTATTATTGGATGTAAAGGAAGTAGTCTATGAAATTGGAGACGGAACATGTCTTTGTGTGTTCCCTCTACGAGGAGTTAAACTATTTGGAGTTAAGGGAAAGTTAGCCCCGAGATTTGAAGGACCATACCGAGTTTTGGAACGTATGGGAGAAGTGGCCAACAAGTTGGAGTCACCCGCAGGACTGTCATGAGTTCATGATGTGTTTCACGGAAGAAGTGCCATGCAGAGATGGCCAATATTCCCCTGTAAGGACGCTTGACCCTGGAAAGGAAAATGATGTTCCACGAAGTGGAGTATGGACTTCATAAGTATAAGTTTTTATCTCGGTATGTGGGATATCCCCCCGAGGATGAAGAGATGAATTACTATTGGATATAAAGGAGGTATGATGTTGGAAATATGTACCAATGGAAATTCCATGATGAGTCTGAGTAATCATGTCTTAATTTGGTGCCAATAGAAGGAAGGAAGACAGTACAATTGGATGGATTTAGGAATACCAGGAAGTTGGATGTTGGATTAAGGATCAGTTGCCTGATGATGAGTTCAAGGTTTACAAGTGATGAGATGGGCCATAACCCACAGGCCCCAGGACCCGCCAAGAAGCAAGCACATTCTTGCTGAAGGAAAGACCCCGGAAGAAGTTACGATTTTATCGACAGACGATTTTATAGGAGTTTACGCAAAAACCCGAGGGTTGGGAAGGAACGATAGATGTTTGTTTGGCTTGCAGAATCCATGTATTTATCTGAACTTGGTTCGTCGACAAGAGAAATTCTGCAATGCTTGTGAGGATGACCGAGTGTTAGAATGCGAGATTCGCTAAACCATGTACAAGGTAATGATTTGGGTGCGGGATGGATTGATCACCATACCGACTTACTCTTATTGTTCGCCTTGCTATACGGGATGGTAAATCTGAGTGACTTACCTATAGTAGAGAGACGACGACCAAACCTTGTTTGAACCTTAGAATGGTATAAGAATGTTTCCCTTGTACACGGCAGTTGTTGCCAACAGTAGGTTATACGGTGAGGTTCAACCCAGACCCATTTTTCTGCAGGAGAAACCGTAAATTGTTGACCACCAGGAGATGTCGATAGTTGTTTAGTATTGGCGCCTGACCCGTCAGCTAAGAAGACCCAATCATGGAATAACCTTACCAAGATGGAATGGACACAAGAATTGAGGAAAAGGTTATGCCACCACCGGAAGAGCCTAGAGAAGGAATTATACTGAAGATCTGAGAAGACCGACACTGTCAAGAATGATGGATGGAGTATATGAGTTTTGATGGAACCGTAACAATGATTCTAAGGGTGGTAGCACCCCAGACCCCTGAGATGATCGATGGATTTTGAGAAGAACCCAAACCCTAACCTATTTCTTGCTAGCATCTCCGAATCTCGAGGACGAGATTCATTTTAAGGGTGGTAGGTTTGTAACATCCCAAAATTCTAAATTTTGGAATGTTATAATAAATAGATAGATTGGATTGATTGTTTGATTGATTGACTGAAAGTGAGTGGAATTCGAAATCTTTTGAAAGTTAAATGAGAGGGAATAAAAGGACTTTCCCAAACTTTCATTTTGCTTTTATGATCTCCATGAATTCAAATTCTTTTCACCACAAAACCCTGGAGAGAAGATGGCATGACTTCTTCCATTTTTTTTAAATGAAAAGGGGTGTTGAAAATATTTGAATTTCATTTGAGAATATTTCCAATTTTGAAACTTTATGCAACTCAATGATTTTCACGAGAGAAGATAAAATGACTTCTTCAAAACAAATGAAATATGAGTTGGGAGTTTCAAAGAATTAAATTCAAAGTCCCATTGAAATTATTTTCCAATATTGGAGTCATTTGAGTTTTATTCAAATTATTTTTTTCTCCAAAAATAAAATATACAGAAAATAGGGTAACATGATTCCCTACATCAGAAAATTGGAGAAAAGAAAATTTGAAATCATTTTGGTATTTTTAAAATGATTTTTATTGGATTTTATTAAGGCAGCAGCACTGTTTGATTTATTAAAATTTGTGTGGATTTTATTTGACTTACAAAAATGTTCACGTTGTAGGAAATCTTTTTCTGAAAATTTTGATATATTATATGCCTATATAATATTTTTATTTATTTTGTTTTATTATATTTCTTTGTCTGAGAAATGTTTAAAAAAAAAATCCTCCCCCCCGAACTGGGCCGGCCCAGCCCAGCCAGCGCGCCGCCGCCTTCCTCTCGCGTGCCCCAGCGGGACTCGCCGGAGTCCGCCGCCCCCACGGCGCCCGTCGCCCCCTCCTCCACGCCACCGCGCCGCCCCTTCCCCCCCTTAAATAGCGCCGCCCCGGGCCCCCCTCTCTCTCTCTCTGCCCCGCCGCCGCCGCTCCCGCATAGCCGCCGCCGGCGGCGAGATCTGCCGCGCCGCCGCACTTCTGCCGCTGCCGCAGCTGCTCCACCCCACGCCGCTCCTCGCCACCGCGCCGCCTGCCGCACCACCCCGCCGCGCCGGAGCTCGCCGTCGCCACTGCCCCGCCTCGCCGGAGCCGCTGCCGGTTTTTCTCAGCCGAACCGCCGACCCGGTATAACCCCCCCGGTCCGGTTTATTGTTATTTTTTTAGGTTTTCTGCGGTTTTTCTTTTAAAAGCCGGTTTTATATTTTAGATAGGTTAATTAGTGGACGTTCTCTGTTTAGAACTAGTTAGCGAGCGTTCGCTATTTAGACTTTTCCTTTTATTTTAGTTTTCTGCCAGGGACCCGTTTGTGATGTTTTTACTTACAGATTAGCCCCTGGTTTTCAAACGATCATAACTTTTCACCCGTTTGTCCAAATCCAACGAAACCAACGCCCACGTCTTCGTTATGATCTCCTCTATCCAGTTAAACAACTTAAACATGTTTTTGAAAGTTTTAAAATTTGAATTCAAACAGATTTGTATTCAAACTTCTTTTGTTCATAACTTAAGTTCCGTAACTCCGTTTGAGTTGATTCTTTTTGCAAAGTGAAGCTCTTGACCTAAACTTTCTGATAAGGCCAAATTCACATAATTTTGGTACTGTTAGAAATTGTTTTATGTTGCAAGAGTTATTTGCTTGGTTTTGATGTTTCCCGAATCGTCTTCTTCGTTCTTGCTGATCTTTTGAGTGATTGCTTATGTGTGGTTACTATTGCTTGCTTACAATAGATTGACCGGAGTGTGACGAGTAGATCTATCCAGAGTTTTGAGTGCGAATCATCTTCATCAACATTGCAGGCAAGTAACACTTTGATCATATCCCGTTCATACCCAGTTTTTATTGCATTAGATTTTTTCCTCAAACACATTGCATGATTAGGATCTAAATAAATTGTGGGTATTGGGAAGTAGATGATGAGGTAGTACATATTGCCCTGTTTACAATCAAACCCTTGGGAGTTACTTCTACGTTGCTTTTACATTGCCATGCTATGCTCGTAGACGTGGATTGGGTTTGAGTGATATTCATGACAGATGTGAGTGTTTAATAATGGTTCAACTTAAGGTGGCAACTAAAAACTCACATCTGGGTGGATTGAGGCACCTGGAGAACCCAGTGTTGTCTGTATGTATAAGGACCGCCACCCAGGCTCAAAGGGATCATAAGATTATTCATGCTAGAAACTTCCGTGTGCAGCCACAAGCTATTATGGGCTCTAGCATAGTTGAGTAGGTTACAGGATCTCTTGAAGAGGTGGGCTAGCAGATGTAGGGGAAAGTAGGTGTACCGGTCCATCCAGAGTAAAGAGTGATTGTTCTGAAAGACTGTGTCTCGGTCATCCGTTTCTCAAACATCATGCAGTGCGAGAATCAAGCGGAGGCGATCGAGTCTTGTGGGGAAAAGTGCACAAACCTCTGCAGAGTGTACAAACTGATCATGATTAGCCGTGTCCCCGGTTATGGACATCTTGAGTATCTAGTTCTTGGATTATCCCGTTGATCTCATCATGTTACTTTAATTAATATTGTTGGGTTAATGATGATACTTAATTGGGATTGAGATGCTGTCAACCATCTCAATGTTTCACAACCACCATGATAGTTAAATAAAATGTATTCCTTTGAAGTAGGGAAAAATTGGCTTTTCGCAAAAACATTATAACCATAGAGCTTTTCCACCAGCTATATATGCATGTAGTGATAGCCTTTGTTCATCATTTCTCTATGGTGTGAATTTGCCAGTACATTCAATGTACTGACCCGTTTTCGGGCTGCAACGTTTCATGTTGCAGGATTCTTACGACGAGTAAGTGATACGTTAGGGTTATGATTTCTACACTCAACTTTGCCGTTGGTGTTGATGGGAATCCACAACCTTGTTACTTCCGCTATTTTGGATTGAGGTAATAGTATTTACGTTACTTTATACATGTGATTTACCTCTGTTATAAATCCTCGAGTACTGTGTGTGTCAGCATACCGATCCAGGGATGACACTAAAGCACAGAGACTTGATCCATTCGGGTCGGGTCGCTACAGTGTTCCTCCGGTAATCGGGAGTTGCATAATCTCATAGTCACAGGAACATGTATAAGTCATGAAGAAAGCAATAGCAGTAAACTAAACGATCAAGTGTTTCGCTAACGGAATGGGTCAAGTCAATCACATCATTCTCCTAATGATGTGATCCCGTTAATCAAATGAGAACTCATGTCTATGGTTAGGAAACTCAACCATCTTTGATCAACGAGCTAGTCAAGTAGAGGCATACTAGTGACACTATGTTTGTCTATGTATTCACACATGTATTATGTTTCCGGTTAATACAATTCTAGCATGAATAATAAACATTTATCATGATATGAGGAAATAAATAATAACTTTATTATTGCCTCTAGGGCATATTTCCTTCATGACCATCGCTTCTCGTCCTGCAAGGACTTGAGCTCATTCCGCCTTGTCGCCTTTTCTTCTTTGAGTTCGGCTGCCAATGCTTTCATGGTCTCAATCATAGCCAAACGTTCTTCCCTGTAGGCTCCTAAGCGTCCTTTATTATTCCACTCTTTTGCAATCTTATCACCATCCGACCTCTTGTTGTGATTTTCATCCTCCTCGTTATCGGTTTCAATGGATATGCTAATCATTGACCTCTTCGGTGTGGCTCGAGGTTCCTCCTAATCCACTTTTCATCGTTGCAAAGTTCTTTGTAGCAATGGTGCAATGTGAAGCCCTTACCACCATTCTACTTGTTGTGTTGCTTGTATAGCTCTTTGATGATAGGGCCATAGCTGTGATTTGCACCCCACTCGGTGGTAAATGGTTGGTTTGATCAATGCAAGCGGATCAGCAGTTGCATTGCTTCAGGATGGTGCCCAAAAGTGCCTAGGAGAGCCTTGAGTGCAGCATAATGCGACGTCCATGATGTTGCTATAATACTAATACTCTTCAATCCTACGCTTAAACTTATCCTTTGATTGATCCATGTCAAACGATGCATCGAGCAACACGTTCATCCAAGGATGACACGAAGGAACGTCTTCTTCTTGAGAATAGTTGTGTGCCCTCGATATCTTCAGCTTCCTTGTGTCTCCATGGGATCATCGACCTCCTCCTCCTCCATCACCAATTCGGGGTCCTCCTCCTCCTCCCTGGCTTCTTCTTGCTGAGCAAACATCGACTCTTCGCAGTGTCAATCATCAAGGCCAAGCATGTGTGACTCCTTCAATTGAGACAAGAATTCGGTCACATTCAACCCCTCCACAGCGTAATCAACAACAACATCAACCACAACAATAACAACAACAACCTCATCACTCTATGCCCGCAAGCAATCACCAATGTATCCGGCGAAAAGAAAAGGCACGAAATTTGACCAGCATTTCATAACCACTTGGCGGCCACGGTCCTCGGCGGCGGCAGCGGTGGCCGGACGTGCTGGACAAGGGGACATAGGGTTCGTCGGAGACGGGGTACAAGGACGATTTCTAGGCACCGGAGTCGCCTCATTATTCGTTGCCTCCTCCTTGGCTAGTGCCTTCATGGCCGCTGTCGGCTTCCTCTCCTACTTGCCACCGTCTGGAGGAATGGGAGAGCGATCTATCATCGTCGGTGCCGCTGCGGCCCTGCCACCACCCTTGCCGCCAGCCTTGGTGATGGTGCGGCGACCCGAAGCAAGTTTTTTGTTGTTGTCCCCAACGTCTTCCTTGGTGGTGGCTGGCAGGGTGACGAAAGGGTCTTGCGGGGTGACAAAAAGTTTGGGTCCTACCTTTTGCCTCCATTTGAAAAGGAAAAAAATGTTTTTGGATCGCATAGGTGATGCCACTCGAGACTCGAGAGAGTGCTTCCTGGCAAAAAAAAAGGAAAAAAAAAGAGAGAGTGCTGCTATGTGACCTGTGATCCCACCGTGGAACTGTAGCAGAAATAATAACTGTACTATGGTGGGTTTTATCTTCACGAGAGATTGGCAAGCACAGCCACCCGTGCTAATGCTATCCTGGTTTTTGCCAGCCAATGCTGACGCCGTCACACCATCCGGAGAAGTAAGCTTAAAGCAAGCAGCAGAGCAGGCCCACCACCTCATCCATTTCAAGCTGGTCAAGGACAATCAAGTTCGTAAACTTTCAGTCACACCAAAACAGTTTGGCAATCATCTCATCAGAAAAAAAGAAGTTTGCCACTCAGCTGAAAATACCACTTACTTACCATTTACCGATCAATCAAGATAACAATTTACCAACCAATCGCAAAGGAAAAACAATTTGTGTGCGCTAAAACATGCGAGTATCGATGAGAAAGTGCTCCGAGGTCTTGACCAGCCGTATTCTTTTTGAGATCAAGAATACTACTGTAGTACTCTACGGCGCAGTGCACACTGACAGCTTGAAAGTTGAATCACTGAAGCCGGCAGAAGACGAACGTCCCGTGGCCAGACGTCAGCTCAGCCTTGCCTCTCTCCATAGCCCACTGCCCCTTGCCTCTCTCGCCATTGCCGCTCCTGAAAGGAACCGGAGGGTGAAATGCTCACGTCTCGATCGATCCATCCATCGAGTATGTCTCGATTGATTTTGGTTTGGTTGGCCGGCGGGCGAGGTAAACTTGCAAGGCAGGAAACGTCGGCGCTTTACTCCTCCTCCCGCCCGCCCAATCTCATCTCTCCCTCACCCTCTGATCCGATGGTAGAATAGAAAAGGCAAGTGGGTCACCCCTTGTCCCGTGCGGCGGTCAGGAATCGCACCGGCGACCAAAGTGGACGAGCAGCAATAGGCGCGTGGTGGATCGACACCTGCCTACGCGGCTGCGAGCAGGAAAAACAAAATGCGAATCTCAGGTGGCAGAGAAACAGAGCCGACAGTGTGCGTGTTGCCAGCTTCACCTGAATTTGGGGTGAAAACAGACGATTGCGTCAATCATATTTTTCACTTTTTCCGTCGCAATTTGGCTCCCCGTCGTGCTCATCCAAGGTACATGAATGTGCCAGCCAAAAGCCATTCTAGACTCCCAGTACTTGGATAAACAAACAAACAAACAAACAAATAATGGCATCATCACAGACCTGCGGATGAACTCAAAATTGGCTCTACGCACCGATCGAACCTGCCGGAGCACTTAAACCGCAACCACCAGCTTGAAGTCGCTCTCAAAAAGTGCTATAAGATTGCTGTATGTTGAGTAGACAGTGGACAAGCAGCGCTGAACTGGTGATGACCCTACAGCGCGGAGGTTGCGATGGATCCTTGTAATCATTGGCGGATCCCGAGTCCAGGGATCATGATTTCCGCGACCTAGTAGAACTGAACCCGCACATGGATATGGACACGCACGCATGAGCACGTGAAAGCGAATGTTACGTCACGTACGGCTGGCCATAGTGGGGGTAACATATAAGTAGTAGTATCATGTACTTGGGACTCGCGAACATGCTTATGTGGCAGGCAATTAAAGAAGAGAAAGATGGTTATAGTAACATAGGTAGATACCGTAACATAATAAATGTGATGCTACTATGTGTCATGCATGACAATAAATGAGACCACCTATGATACTAATCTATGATACTATGCACTATAAAGATACTAACATAGACTAGTAACGTATGCATGTTGCTAGTCTAAGTTACTCCCCACTATGACTAGCCTACGTGCGCCAGACCAAATGCACGATTCAAGAGGCAAGAGGGGGGGGGGGGGGGGGTTGAATAGACCCAGCTGTACTGGTTTCCCTCACCGACTCGCTGAAGATATCTCATCTGTCGATTCAAGATTTCGCTGGGTAATAGGAATTTGAGCCGTGCAAGAGCAAAGACTAGGCACCATCTTAAGATTGAGTGACCACACACCACCCATTATATTACTTAAATTTTAAAAAAAACTCATACTACAGTTAAACCTTGTCTAAATATATACAAAAAGTTCTTGTCTTCCGCATTGGACAAAATGAAGTAAAAATAGACCCTAGCAATCACTAGGGAAAATATAAGGTGATACCACCACTCAAATGCTCCCGTGATACAAAATTGAAACATTGAAATTCAATTGTTTCAATAGATTTCGAAAAAAAATCATGAATGTTCACAACACACGTATCTACAACCTTAAAAAAAACTCAGATCCAAATTCAACATACACATTGGGAAATAAAAAATAAATCTAGTTGTGAATAGTGTGGTTTTCACACTGTTCATGTTTTTGTCTTTATTGACACTATTAATGTTGAATTTGTCTTTTTTGTTTCTCTATGTGTCTACTTTGAACTTGGATCTTATTTTTTTTAGGGTTTGTAGACACCTGTGTTGTGAACATTCACAAATTTTCACTTAATTTTTTAATCATTTTTTTAGAATTGGTAGCATGAGAGTATCCAAGTGGTTGTTGAAGAGCAACATGGATGAGAAGTTCTCGTTAGGTTCGTAACCTTGTACCTCTTGCCTCACCTTGGAATCTCAGGGCGAGATTACCGTTTATGAGGGTCAAACGTAGCAATCCGGGGTCACCTCAAATTAGAAGTTGATTGTTATTTTTGCATAAGCATCATATTGCATAAATTTAAATAATTTTTTAGATATTTTATTTTACCACGAAAAGCTCAAAGCTCGTGAGGAAATGAGCGCTACCTCGAGTCGTTTCAGCTCGTGCTCGTAAGTTAATGAACCGAGCTGATCAGCATTTTTAGCTTTTTTTTAGATTAACGAGCTCGAGCAAAACGAGCTTCACGAGCAACTCGTTTAGCTCGTTAATTTCGCCAGCCTATCTAGGCCCAGCCCACTCTGGCACATTTCGCCAGCCTTTCTAGGCCCAGTTGCCCCAGCAGCCCGGTCATCTAGCGGCCTAGCGCTATACTGCCAAAAACAAAAAAAATTCACGCCACACCCCCGAGCGCAGAGGGAGGAGTGGAGGACTCGAGGCGGCGGCTGCTTCCTCTGCTAGACTACGGCGGCGGCCGAGCCTCGAGCAGCCCGTCCGTCCGGCGACGTTCCGCCCCCGCCGCCCGCCGGCCGCCGGTGTGTGTCCCGCCGCCAGCCTCCCCGATCTCCGTTCTGAACCCCGAGTCCCGACCTCCTGCTGTCCCGCCTGACCCCAACGCCGAGACAGCTCAGAAAGGTCAAGAAAAGCCCCCCACAAAAGGCCCAGGAGCCCCAAACCCAAACACAGCCGCCCAGGCCCATCATCTCCTGGTCCCGACCTCGCACTCCCCCATCCCAGCATCCAACTCCACCTCCACCTCGCCGCCGGCCCCACCATGTACGGCGTCGGCGTCGGCGGCGGCGGAGGCGGGTTCAACGCGCCGTCCACGGCCTCCGGGCGGCGCAAAAACCAGGAGGACGACGAGGAAGAGGAGGAGGAGGAGACGGGCGACGGCCGCGTCCTCGAGGCATGGGAGCGCGCCTACGCCGACGACCGCTCGTGGGAGGCGCTGCAGGAGGACGAGTCGGGCCTGCTCCGCCCCATCGACACCAAGAACCTCGTCCACTCGCAGTACCGCCGCCGCCTCCTGCTCCGCTCCGCCGCCGCCGCGGCCCGCATCCAGAAGGGCCTCATCCGCTACCTCTACATCGTCATCGACCTCTCCAAGGTTAGTTGCTACGCCCTATTTCTTGATTTCCTGCCCGTTAGGTTAGCCATTACGGTCCAGCGCCTGGTTGGGGATCAATGGGGCTGTCGAGCAATGCTGATCGGGCTAATCTCCCTTTGTATTGTTTATTATGACATCCCTACCGAGAGTGATCTGGTGTTCTTGCACACTGTCTACCGAGATGTGGACCAGGGTCACCATTGGTGAAGTGGTGACTGGTGACCAGCTCTAATGCTCTGGATTGATTTGTATGTTAGTAGCTTCACCGAGCTGCGTGTGGTTCTCTATAGAGAGAATGCAGGTCTGAATCCTAGAGCGCTGCTTCATTTTGTTTGTAGGAAGAACTAGTAGACGATCCAATTCGTGTCCTTTAGCTGTGCTGATCGTACGGCACTTCACACCTATCTGGAAGATTGCCTTCTTGCTTATTGTTCTCTTTTAATAGCTGAATGTGTGTGTTGACATGTTATAGTTGGTGTGTGTTAGGGCATTTGGTAGGATTTGTTCATATGGCAGTTATCACTTATCAGGGGCAGACTAGGGCCAAAACCAAAAATTTAATGGAGGTATGCGAATCATTTAGTGCAAGGAATTGGCCAGCTAGTGTCAAAACTATGCCATAAGAAAATAACAGCTTTACTGTTGAGTATCACTTAACATAATAGTAAAGAGTTTATGTTGGTCTGACAGAACTTTATATGTCTTGTGCATGTGTTCTTTTAGAAAATGTTCATGTTGTTTTCTCTTCATCACCATTTCCTTTCGCTCTTGCAGTGTAGCTGATAACATAATATTTGAGCAGCATATATTGTCTAGTTTGAACAATTAGGAATTTAGGATCCTCAAGATTTGTTGTTTGTAATTTGTGTGCGTTGCATTTTATACTGTTCACAACTTGCGTTTCTTCTTTTCATTCTCTTGTAATCACCTTTTGTCTGGTTGTATTTTGCTCATTTAGGCAGCTTCAGAAATGGATTATCGCCCTAGTCGAATGGCTGTTGTTGCTAAGTGTGCTGAGGCATTCATAAGGGAATTCTTCGATCAGAATCCCTTGAGCCATGTTGGGCTAGTGACAATTAAAGATGGCATTTCTCATCGACTTACGGAGATTGGAGGGAGTCCAGAGTCACAGATTAACGCATTGATGGGCAAGCTTGAGTGTTCTGGTGATTCATCTCTGCAGAATGCTCTAGAACTTGTCAATGGTTACTTGAACCAGATTCCTTCCTATGGTCACAAGGAAGTATTATTTTTGTACTCCGCACTGAACACATGTGATCCTGGTGATATCATGGAGACAATAGAAAAATGCAAGAAATCCAAAGTTAGATGTTCTGTTATTGGGCTTGCTGCAGAAATTTTCATTTGCAAGCATCTCTGTGAAGAGACTGGTGGATCCTATACGGTTGCACTAGACGAGGTGCTAAAATATGCTTGTGTTTGTAGCTTTTACTTTTGATATTCAAATCCTGTGATGATGAGATAATGTTTCTTTCTTTTGGCAGTCCCACTTCAAGGAATTGCTGCTTGAACATGCTCCTCCACCACCTGCCATTGCAGAGTATGCTGCAGCTAATTTGATTAAGATGGGTTTTCCACAGAGGGGAGCAGAGGATCTTATCTCCATCTGCTCTTGCCACAAGAAAATTAAGTCTGGCGCTGAAGGTTACATATGTCCCAGATGCAAAGTTAATGTATGTGAGCTTCCAACGGAGTGCCGAACATGTGGTCTAACACTTGTTAGTTCCCCACATCTGGCACGATCCTATCACCATCTCTTCCCTGTAGCGCCGTTTGATGAGGTGACGTTCAAATTAGGTCAAAAGGGAGGACAAAATTGTTTTGGCTGCCAGCAGAGTCTCATTAACACCGGTATGCTTAAACACATCTCCGCCCAAATATGCTGCCTTCTTGCTTCGGTTAATTTTCTTCAGATGAGGAAATATATCTTTAATGTCCTTGGTCTCTGTGTTAGAAAAGGAGGAATTATCATAATGAAGCAGTTCCAGTCTTTGTTGCCTTATTTATTTTCTGCCCTTCCATTTAGTGGTTGTTATTGTGTATACCATGGGGTGCTTTCTTTATCCATGTTATTGTCACTTCAGAGTGAAGTGTGGATCATCAACTTAACCCCACGAACAAAGTTGCATAGTGCAGAGGGCAACATATATGAAAACCAGCCTTAGATTGTTTCAGCATTTAGAAGCGAACTGTCAATGGAACATAAATTAGTTCTGTAGTTTCAAGAGTGGGGGGAGTTATTATTCTTCTGAATTCACATGATTATCTTTTCTTGACAATCTCATTTATGTTTTTGTTCTATGTTATGCTAGTAGGAGTATCTTATATATTCTTATGCGCTGTAATCATGAGGTTCATTGACTATACCTCCATGAACATTGCAGGTGGCCAGTCTAATATCCATGTCCGCTGTCCAAAATGCAACCACCACTTCTGCTTTGACTGTGATATTTACATCCATGAGAGCTTGCATAACTGCCCCGGTTGCGAGAGTCAGCGCAGTTCATCTCGGTAGAGATGTCATCTTGTGCATTGTTCAGGTGTTGATCCTTTTTTGAGTCGGAGCTGCGCATTGTTGTAAGCTTTCTGGTGCACTGACATTGATGACAGTATTGCTGGATAATCAAACAGTGTACAGATAACACCTGTCATCCTTTGTTGGCGCCTCTTGTTAGATTGGGCTAGCTAGTTAATATCTATTGATGCAATTAGAGGTCGAGGTGCTATGAGAAGAGACGTGAGAAATGTACAACGTGAATGGAAACCTGCTGCTTCTTGCTGTTTTTTTATGGAGCAAGATCAATATATGTTATTTTCTTCATTCAGTATCGTGACTCGTGTCTTTGCTTCACATGCCACCGCGGGGGCAACTTGCGTAGAAACAGCTTTATTAATCCCCTGGTCCACTAAGGGCATCTCCAACTCGTTAGTGGACAGGGGACTAGTCCGCGCACACGGATGTGAAAGTCGGTCATCCAATGCTATTTGCATATGTCTCAAATCGGTTTTAAACAAACCGGATGAATTACATGCAAATCGGTTTTAAACAAACCGGATGAATTACATGCAAACCGGACGAAAACATTTACATTTCAAGCATATTTTAACTAAACTATACCGGGTTGTGGTAAAACTAGTCTACGATCAGCCGCGGTGGATCTTCACTCCAAAGACATGTCTTCCCTATGTGCAGCAACCCGTTCATTGGACTGCTGGTAGCCCTTGAGGGATATCCGTCAGCGAGAGGGATCAGGTTGATTTTTGGGCGGGGGAAGACGGTCATTGTGGTCTACGCCTCCGTTCACCGGGCAAGACACCGGCTGTGTAACTCAGGCGACGCAGTGGCAGTGACCTCCGTGGGACCCATGCGGCGGCGGCCTCCCATGATCTACTTCTCCTCGCTGTCAGCGGTGACCGTGGACGTGCCGGCCTTCGCCAACATGGTTTCTTTCCCCACATGCCCGACGCATTGCCGCCATTGCTCGCGGCGGATTTGACAGGACATGACCTTGTCCAGGCTGGACTGGCGAGGAGGGGGTGGCGATGGCGATGGTGGTGGCGCCAGATCCTGAGGGTTTGCCTTCAAGCCAACCTTTATCGGGCTAGCTCGCCGGGCAACCCAGGCAGCTGCAATGCCGGAGAAGTCCTTTTGTTCGCCGGAGGCCATGACGGGTGTTGTACAAGGAGATGGAGAGAACGGGAGTGAATTGTGGTTCTTGCTCGACGCTTGGACACGTTTATATAGCGGGCGGATGCAAGTAGGCAGCCAGAGAGGTGTTTAATGTTCGCCGGCATAGGAACAGACTATTGGCGCTCGGGGCGCCGGAGTAGGTTCCTCAGCACAACACCGATTAATGGAGGTAGGCGGGCAGGCAGATGTCGTTTCAATGGGGAGAGGTGTGCACCGGTGGACGGCGCTCTCGGGTGGCGAGCCGCTGCAATGCCAGCTCCAGTGAGCGGTCGCGTCCGCTCTGGGCCGACATAAAAGCGGCAGCTGACCCGACATAAAAGCGGCAGCTTACTTTAGACAGGAAAGCACGCGGAAAATGTGTTTTGATGGGCCAGGTTAGTCATACGCGAGCGTGGCAACAATCCGAACGTCCGTAAAGTCTCCACCATTTGTCTTCGGTTTACAGGAAAAGGTGTGTCCGGACTGTCAAACTATCCTTTATAAGTACTTTTAGGACGGTGTACCATGTAATTACTCCTCTGTAGTGTCAAAAACGCTCTTATATTATGAGACAGAGGGAGTACATAAGAAATGTTCATTAGCAAAAAGAAAACTACATAAGAAATGTACAGAAACATACATAGGCTCACACGACGAAGACATGAACACAAATGGACAAATCGGAACAGAGAGCTATCCACAATCTGAGTGTTGCTTCCCTTGAATTTTTGTCAGTTCTTTTACAAGATATCAGTAATATGATCCCCAGATATAATTCTTCAACTGCTCTGAATTTGTAGATTTTATTAAAAAAATCTTTCTAACACGGATATATCTGGACTATTATTAGCTGCCATAGATTTGCAACAGTATAAGCTTACAGTTTGCATTAGAGAGTTTATTTACTCCCTGGAAAGGGCAGGCGAGACTTTGCTGAAGTAGACAATTACATTCTGAGTTGCACCATCGTGCTTACAGCGGTGCTAGTCTCCTCAGGCGCAGATGTGACTCCAAGACGTGTTGTCTTCAGTCATCACTTTTGAAGCTATCATACTGGCAGAGGAACTGAAGAACATTGGTCTTCTCTTCTGAAGCTCCACTTTTTTCCTCTGCGGCGGGTGCTTTGCCGTTATCTTGGACAGCTGCGGATTCATCTTCTGTTTCTTCTGAGGATTAGCGCCAACGGTCTTCGGTTTTACTATGAATATGGGCATCTTAGATGCCACGGACTTGTTTCCTGTACGGCACAATTTAACAGTAAGTAACCCATTGCAAACAGCAACATAAACAAGGACCTTGGCAATCAAATGATAGTCATGCCAAGATAAGCTGCCTCAGTACAAGTTATGTGGAACAGGATCAGGCTCAGTGCATGTTAAAATAGCAAATTATCAAATATGTGCAATCATGGACCTTAACAGTACAAGCGATACGGTGAAACAAATGATGAACGTGTATGTGCCTACCTTCTTTGTTGGAACTCTCAGGACCATTAGTTTTGGTCAAGACATCTGTTGGATTTAACACTGATTCAGACGATCCATTGATCTGCAAACCAAAAATAACAGAACTCTCACCCAACCAAACAAACAAATTTAAGAGACATCCAATTGAAAACTAGAAATATAGGAAAATATACATGGCAAGACAGCAAAGCAAGCAATATACCCTCCCTTCACAGAAATATCTTCAACATAAATCGCTACAATGAGACTACTCCATAACACCATTAGATTTGTGCCAATGTTTCCTATTAGTTATGTACGAAATATTGCTCAATGACCAGCATTTACTCTTATCAGTGAATTTCTGGTTCAAAATGGCTTAACGTCCACTTAACACCAACTGTTGCTATATCTAATGCAAATTGAAAACCTATCCCAGAAAATGACAATAAACGCTTCACACAAAACAACTTGTATTTCAGTATTTGAAGCTTAGTTATTAGCTACTCCCTCCGTTCCAAAATAGATGACTCAACTTTATACTAACTTTAGTACAAAGTTAATACAAAGTTGGGTCATCTATTTTGGAACGGAGGGAGTAGCTTACATTTTGAAAAAATCTATATAAAAAAGCTGCTTATTTACAGTTTACACATCAAGAAGAGGAATGCGGAGATGCTTCATACAGAACAAGCATACTATATGTTTGGAAGGATAGTTCAGTATATTTTGAGATGTAACTGTGTCAGGTCAACTAGTTTGGGAGGATGAAATAAAATTCAAGCTGATGGTCTATAGTGATCTTATAACAATTGATGATTAAGAACATAAAACTGACAAAAAGAAATATAAACAGAAAAGGAAAGGAAGAATACAGTAAGACAAGTACCTTTGCCGTGACATTTGACTGGTCTGGCATACCGAAACCTTCATCATCGCCGTCATCATCTTCGATCTGTTTCACATAATCTTTTGAGTTCTGCAATAGCCAACAGTATGAGAGGGTTAGAAAAAACTTATGCACAAGTTTGCACCTGCAGGTACATATGGAAGTCGAGATAGAGGATTACTCGGAAAGTGATTGATTTGATAAGTTCTTCATCTTCTTCATCTAGTTCTTCTACTGTTTTTTCCTCCTCTAATCACACAAAACTACAAATGTGTGAGAGAGAGAGAGAGAGAGAGAGAGAGGGGTTTTAATAAAATTGTACCAGGACCACCATTTCATAAGCAAGCTACTCTAAGTAATTCCCTAAAAAATGAAACACTCCATGTAATTTTTTTTATAAAACATACAGAAAACATCTGCGAGGACTTGCCTTAAGGTGAGCAGAGTGCTTCAAAATTTCGAGCATCTGGTCAACGGATACTCCTGCATGTCTCGACTGCAAACAGCACAAGAAAACAATGTCAGTAGTCAGCAAGTCAACATTTCATGTGCATATACATGTACAGTTTAACAGAACTTAAAAGAATGGCCAGATGACCAGATTGTACCTTCATGGACCGCATCTCTTCTAAAGCAGCAATTACGTCCATGTCCTGCTTTGAGTCGTTTGCTCTGTTCTCCAGTAATCTCATTGCATCGCCCATCTCCTCCACTTTTCGTTTTCTCTTCTCTTTGTCCACAACCTGAACAAAAGAAGATACATCAACATGATTAAATTCAAGCTCAAAATGACAGAAAAACAGAAGCTGTTCAGGATATGCCGTATACCACTCACCTCAATGTCTTTACGCCAAGGCTCAGAATTTCGACTAGCCCCAGATTCCACCGTATAGTCTGAATTCTGGGGGTCTGTTTTAAAGGTAATCTCAGTTGAGCACCTAGTACAGCTGAATTAAAACCTAAATATCTGTATTCCCAAGTATGTCTGCACACAAAATAAATAATAATCACATTAGCATGGATTTGCATTGCACTAATAACAGTGACCAAGATACATAGTGGATATGGATATACAATACAAAAAATCCAAGCAATGGATAATAACATGTAAGGTTTTGCTTCCCCGTGTAGTATGAACACTAGATGCCAATAATGGTTGTCGATTCAAATGATCGGATCGACACTCTCGGAATAACACAAAAACTGCATTTTAACTAAAATGTAGTGCAGGGCACTTCGAGACTAAATGTGAGTTTGTAACTTTGTATGCCCCACTTTTGATACTTCATAGAAGCATGAACTTTGTGCTGCATGCCAGTAAAGATTACGAAAACAGAAAGGAGATGGTTTAATATTCCAGAGGGTCTGATTTGACTAGCTGCTTTGACTAGCAAGATCTCCTTACGACTCGGGTCACTAAGATAGTACTAGCTTTTGGTCCAGACCGGAACAAAGCATCGACAGGCAAACACCACGGTATGACACTCACGGTCTCCAATCGAAGCGCTAATCGACTTCAGATTTGCGCAATTCGCGCGCACCGCGGTTCTAGGGTTAAATAACTAGGCCTGGAAACCGCGACAGAAGGACGGACGGGGGCGCGGCGGCGCATGCGCACCTCGCCGATGCAGTCCTCCTTGCGCGAGTTGAGCTTGGTACCCTTGTAGATGTAGGTCCCGCAGGTGCCGCACCGGATGCTGATGGGGAGCCTCATGCTCACCTGGATCTGCTGGTTATTGGGCTGCTTCTGCCGCGGGATCTTCGCCGGGTAGAAGTCCGGCGGGTAGTACTTGTTCGGCGCCTTCCGTTCACCTATCCCGAGGCAGCCAGAGAGCTCGCCGGAGCACTAGCGCCGGAGAGGGGGGCCGGCGGGTCGCAGAGGCGGTAGGGGTTTGGGTTGCGCTCGGGATCGGCCGCTCGGCTAATCACCGAGGAATATCAACCGGGCTCGAACCGTCACGAAAAGAAAACGCAACCGGGCTCGTGGTCGGTGTCGGTATCGGCTTCTGGTCTTCTGGACGTGTAATAAATACAAATTTGAACGATTTTACACACAAGTTTTACGCTACTAGTAAGCGTGCACGTGCAACGCACGCCTCAATCAAACCATGTCAAATTCATGCGGGTATAGACTTATGAATTCATACGCTAGGATGGCCCATTCTCTATAAACAAAAGGAGAAGTACAAATCCATCAATCATCTTTTTACGATACCAAACACACCACATAAATCATAACTGTACAAAAAATGTCACAAATAAATGGCAATCAACTGGGTGGACAACTTCTCCACGGAGAATGTAAGGGCGTAGCCTATTTAGTCTGTTGTATAGTAAAAATGGCATCAAATATCCTATAAAGATTTCAGAATGTTTATTTTCTTGGTGAAAATGAAAGGAACACATAAACATTGTCCAAGTGGTGTCAATGCAAAGTTGGAACAAAGATACCCAAAATATAGTAGTCTTGGCAGAACTGAATTAGTTTTCTTCTTGGATTCAGGCTACTTGTTATCTTCAAAATTTGAAGGCTCGATAGTTGCGGTAATGCCACCCATGGGAGTCATAGCAGGCCCGCCTGCGAGCAGGAAGGGTCGGAATTTCTTTGCCCCATTCTTAGTTTATCTCAGCTTCTCATGGAGTGGAGCTATAGTTCAGACAGATAGTATCTATCGTGTATATAGTTGCAGAACATCTAGAAGCTAAAAACAGATAATAAAGCGTTAGATTCATGGTAAGGACATGGAGAGAGGGGACTTAACATTTTCTCATTGACACTATTTATCCATTCTTGTAATATGATTATTTTCTTACAAGTCCTACTTCCCATAACATTCTTTATGTTTTGACGCCATTGCTTCAACAAACTCCGTTGAATGCCGTAGATCTATGGAGTAGGGGAACAACTGCTCTAAATTAACATCATCATTTTGATCCTAATTAGCAAGAATATACTTAAACAGAATCAACAACAAAAAATTAGTGGGTACACAAAATATTTATGGCCCCGTTGCAATGTAGGTGAACATATTTATCACCTTGAGCACTCGTGTTGTTATCTTTTTCTAGCTAGAAAATAAAAATATCAAAGCTTGCCAATGGAGCAGTGTCCATATCCTTCTAGTTAGATATAATCCAAACCTGACCCACGAAAAAAAAAATATAATCCAAACCTGCCAATCAATTGTTATCATCAGGCAAATCATGTATGCTCAATGCACACCTGAAGTAATGAACAGAGATTTACAGTCAAATCCCGTTGGACAGAATGCGCGCACCCTAATACAATTCACGCAAGCATCATGCCACACTGTCCTCAAAACCCGCGTTCATCTGCAACCTCTATGGTTGTGATGAATGGATAAACATTGTACAGAAACACAAATTGTCAAACAAGTCTGATTACTTCTGTCATGGCCATACATAAAGTACATGGTTAGAGAACTGAAGTTGTACCTTTCTGCACCTTGAAGTGCATTTTGGATCACTTTTACAGGGTCGATGATACCAGCCTTGACCATATGAGCATACTCCTCTACAGTAACCAAAATGCAAGAGTTAAGTACGGAACCTCAAAACCGTTGGAGGAATATGAAACATGTCGATTTTTAGTGCACTTGAAATGAACAGCTAAAACACGATTAAAAAGCACAGGCCTATTGCTGCAACATAGCCCAAACTAAGATTGACTTGTTCTAGTAGCTTCCAAATAAATATGGTGATCAGGGGAGCCTGTAGAACTTCAGGAACAATTAATATATGGATTAACAGGCCTGAGATAGTAATGAGAGAGCACAAACAACATATAACCAGGCTGCAAATAAAGTAACAAGAATGAAGTGGAGAAATATATTTAAGATGCTAAAGGAAAATTTGATGTAGAACAGAGTATACACAATAGTAAAATTATCACAATTCACTATCCTGCAATGTAACAACAGTGCATACACATCAATTCCTCCAAATCATCGTACCTAATTTCAGAAAGTAATGACCAGTCCAAAAAGACATACAAATTATCGGAAAGTCTTCACCAGATTGGCAATCAGATAGAAGGGAGAAATCAATTGGTCATGCACCTGACCCTCATTGGAGAAAAGAATATACAACACGGTGGCTATGATTATGCTGAAAAGAAAACATACATGAGAGGAAGAGCTATCGAGAATCATTCTGCAGCGAACATACTTTGAAAGAAAAGTGACGACCAAGCAAAATTATGTACCCAACACTGTACCTTCCCGATTCCCCATGACAAGTATCGCGTCGGTACTCCACTGTCAAGCTGCTCGTTGTTCTGCAGCTTGTCGTCGTGTACCTGCGCCTTACCATGATGAAGAGTTTTTGTGGCCACGCGCGCTTGGATGGCGTATCGAGGCAATCGGCCAGGGGCACACAGCAGGGTGATGCGAGGAGGACGTCGGGATTATGGCCGGATAACGATGGTCGGCGGTGGCTGTGTGTGCCAATCGTGCGAGCAGACTGGATAATGACCTGTGTTTCATTGCTTGACTAAACAGCTCCGAAACTAAAAATATATTCAAAATTAAAGTCGTTCCAGGCCTCGCAATGCATCACAGGATCTAGTGTAGGTGTAGCAGGAATTGATCATCACAGGAAACAATGCATATGTAGCAGGTATTGATCTTGACAGGAAACATTGTCATCGCCACCGGTTTTTATTCTGTGTGTGCACAAATTAGCATCCCGAAGATCAAATAGTTAGGTTGTACTACAGATAATTGAACACAAATTAAACGTCAGAGTTACAATAAAGTGATACATGAAAGTTTTTTAAAGCAATCTGCACCAACACACCTGTAACTTCCAAGTGATTTCTAGCATTGCCCATCAGTCTAACTCGAAGCATATATGATTCTTTCAGAAGAAGGGAAAAAAACCATACATACACACACAAAACAGTACAAAGATGGGTGCTTCAAACGACCATGTATTAAAAATGAATCTAGAAGTTTAGATGTATGCTAATGTGAGAACAGCCTATTGTCCTCAAACAAAGGGTAAATTGACAACGGAATATGATATAAAAATTTCACTCGGCAAGAGCTATACATGCACTGCATGTTCGTGCTTGGTGGTTATCACAAGAAAAAAAAATAGTGCTCCATGTTCAAATTAGAATTAGAATTCATGTGCCACCGAATTTCCAGAAAGCCAAATTGGCAACGGATGTCAGATTGCAAGTAGATTAGAGATAGGAGAAATAATCTTATTCTTACGACAGAGGTTGCGGTGGAGCTTTTCTCTACCGTGTGCGCCAATGTCCCTGACAGCGGCCACGCCCGCGTGCGTACACGTCCCCGGCGGCTGGGCGACGGAGGCCACGGCCGCGTGCGTTCACGCCGGGCAGCAGGCCGGCGGAGGCCAGGCCCGCCGCGGCGGCAACGACCACGACCACGTGTGTCCAGGTTGGGCGGCGGAGGTCACGTGCCCGGTGGCGGCGACGGCCAGAGTCCATATCGGACGGCGGCGGCGACAACCACGGCTGCGTGCTTCCACGCCAGATGGCGGGGCGACGGAGGCCACGTGCCCGGCGGCGGCGACGGCGACGGCCGCGTGCGTCCACGTCTGGCGGTAGGGCGGCAGAGCCCACGTGCTCGGCGGCGGCAACAACTCCCGCATGCGCCTGCGAGAACACAGCCTGTTTGGTAAACACTTAGCAGGGGAATGGGAGTTTGCACAAGGATGTTTATGAAGGGATTAGTCATGGGAAGTAGATTTTTACTCCCATTCCCTTGTTTGGTATATGATGAGAATTAGCGTGGGATAAAACTCTGCTCACGAATTAACAGGGTACCCCTGGGAAGAAATAGGTGTGAATTGGCTTCCTCAACTCCCATTCCCCTTCCTACTTAAACTCCCATTCCCTCTAATCAAATAGTGGACTTTTAATCTCCTCACCCCTCAACTCCCATTCCCCATCTCGAATTCCCCCAAACCAAACACGCGGGATGCGAGGGGCGGTTGGGTTAAAGACGGACGTGCGCGGGGCAGGACGTACGGTGGC
This sequence comes from Triticum aestivum, assembly GCF_018294505.1. NCBI lineage: Eukaryota > Viridiplantae > Streptophyta > Magnoliopsida > Poales > Poaceae > Triticum > Triticum aestivum. The sequence goes on along the minus strand of NC_057799.1, from coordinate 470,358,233 downwards.
AGAACATCGAATCTGGGCCATCCAATTGGTTGGCAGACCATGGAGGCGAAACTGACCCTTAGATATCGTTAAGTGGAATAGATCCTAGGGTACTGATTGTCCTGTGTACACTAATCCAGGTGGGTTTAGGATAAGTAATGTTTGTTTTTTTAATAGTAGTGTAGATGTAGAAAAGAGTCCGTCACGGACGCCTAATCCAATCCCCGCCCGCGAATCCAGCCAATTCACAGGAATCTGGCCGACTCCAACGCACGACCCAATTAGGTCTGTTCATGTTCGTTTTTAGTTGAAACAAACAAATGACACGGCTACGCTCGAGAGCAAAATCAAAATTTATGGCGGCTCCTAGACGCCATCCGGATGTACTAGATAGTAAAAACAACAGACATCTTTCCCATCATCCGATCTGAGCCTTTCATGCCGTCAGATAAGTCAATGAAAACACACTATTTTCCTTAGCCCTTCCCCATCATGGCACCAGTTCACGCAACTTCCCCGCGGCACACCCGCTTCACTGCAAGACAACGTCGACGCACTAGCGGCTCGTAGCATGGCGTCGTTATTGTAGCAAGTCGACGTCCGTCGAAGCACCGGCTCGCAATATGGACGTCGACGGTCGTCGCAGCACCAACTCGCAGCATGTCGACGACCGTCGCAACACCGGCTCGCAGCACGGCGACGCCATCGCAACATCACCGGAGTAGCCCAAGCTGTTGCAGCATCGGCTTGCAGCATGTCGGCGGCCATTGCAACATCGCCAGAGTAGCCCGAGCCACCGCCGCAACATCCGGCGCGGCATCGACTCGTAGCAAGTCGGCGGCCGTCGCAGCATCGCTGGAGTAGCGGGAGCCGTTGTTGCAGCATCGGCTCACAGCACATCGACGGCCATTGCAGCATCGCCGGAGTAGTCTGAGCCGCCGTCGCAACAGTTGGGCCCCTACAAGCATCGTTGGCCCGCGCCACTCGCAGCATCGCAGCAAAGCCACCGTTGTAGCAGCTCCATTGGACTCGGAGCAACCCCGCCGCAGACTGTCACAACATCATCACCGTCGAGCGTTGAAGCACATGGGCCGCCTTCACAGCAAAGGTCCCCCCGTCTCATAGCGGCGGAGGCTCTCCCGGGTTCACTTGGGGTGGGGTGGCGCTAGTTGCGTAGCAGAACGAAAGAGACGGATCCATAACAACCTGCTGCAAAGCTTGGGGAAATCCCTCGCCAGCGAGAGATTCAATCGAGGATGAAGAGAGCTAGAGAGAGGAAAGGAGAGGGACGGCATGCTCACGGGTGAGATGGGAATGTGTGGCGTACATGATGGAAAAGAAGATAAGGATAGGGATGGGTTGCACGGGCCCATGGGACACGTGGCTTAAGAAGCATGTTGTTGCGTGCGGCGTTGTGTACATCCAGATGGAGCGAAGGAGTTTCCAAATTTATCCTTTCCGCTTTGACCCAAATCCAGTGCAAATTCGGGTCGTCCTTGGGCCCGCATGGCGACCATGCAATTGATTCTCATCCCACCAGCCTCATTTAATTTGCATGTGTGGGAGGGCCCGCATGTCAGCCACAGAGATGCCCTCGCCGCATCTTTTTTAACGGCAGGTGGTGGACCAGCCAGTTCACTTCCATCTCCTCCTGTGACCTTCCACACTCTTATGCTCCCTACTCGCCGACACCCATCGACCCTGAGCCGCCCTAGCTCAGTTGGCCGCCACGCCATGGGCATGTGAAAGAGGATCCCCGGCAAGTTAAGGAAGCACGACCACGAGGTGAGTCGTCTTTAGGGCCGCCCGCTGATGAGTGATATTTTTACACTCATTTCATCTTTGTTTAAACCGAGTTATTTCAATTAGAAAGAGATATTCGCTCTGATATTGGCACTAATGACTAATGAATGCAAAGGATTCCACAAATCCTCTCTTTGATGTGTTTCCACAGGAAATGGGCTAAAAAAAGAAAGAAATCACGTGTGGAAATGGAATGAAAAAAGAATGGAGGAGGAAAGAATCACCAGGGGATGTCTGCGCGGAAACAACAGAAAAGACGGTGTTTCATACGGGCATGAGCGCCCGTATGGCGTGGATTCCAAGCCAGGTTGTCCAACCTAACATCTTTCGTTAAGGGACCCCGTCGAAAGGTGAATAGAGAGATGAGCACGGAGCACGGAAGTCAGACCCTCTTCTGGCCAGTTCTTTTAGGCGGCTTAAAAAATAAGCCGCCTCTCCCCAGCTTAAAAAATAAGCCGCTTCCAAAATTTGTTGAGACTTCTAGATCACTAATCCCATAACTAGTTCAGAAGCCCCAATAAATGAGGGAGGCGACTTATGGAAAAAACTGGGGAGGAGGCGGCTTATTTGTTAAGCCGTCAAAAGAACTGGCCCATCATCATCATCCTCATCCTCAAACCCTAGCTGCCGTCATCTCCATAGCCGTCTCCACCACCACCATAGTGCTCATCCATCCCATTCATACTTGTAATCATGCGTCCCTGAGTAGTTCGTCAAGGCTTATGTCTCAACCCATACCTTACCAAACTACTCACGCATCCATTGTAAAACATATTGCAATTAATCAATCTCAAGATGTGTTCTTCAATGTTTTCTTCGCGCGATCTGATCTCCATGCGTGAGTAGTTCGATAAGGTACGGGTTGAGGCATAAGCCTTGCAACCCAAGATATTTGTTGAGGGTATCAATGGAAGACTTTGATATAACATCCCGAATGTGTGAAATAAAATTGTTCCATGCACTACAAAAAATACACTTCCGTGATGATACGTGTTTGTCACAGTAGGTCACGTTTTCTGTCATGCATGTACATCCATGACGATTTTATGACAGAATCAAGATAGTCATACATGCGCTGTCGTAGAAGTGTTCCATGACATTACCAAAATTATCATCACGGAAGTGTCTACTTCCATGACGATAAATCGCGCGTCATAGAAGTGCTTTCGTCAAGGGTGACCGACACATGGCATCGACCGTAACGGGTCGCCGTTAAGCTATCGGGTCCGATTTTGGATCCGATAACCCATTAACAGCCCGGACCAATGGGGATTTTCCACGTGTAAAATTCTCATTGGCCAGAGGAAACACTTGTTGGCTCAACGTTCGGACAGATGTCATCCACTCATTGGACAGGAGGCGCCTATGATACGTAGACACATGGCACGACCCAACAGAGGCCCATTCCAGTGAAAAAGCCGGCCCAGCTAAAGGCCCACCATGTTTTTTCAGGCACTAGTGGGCTGGCCCGTTAACAGTCTGCCATGTTTTTGGTCAAATTGAGGCCCATACCAGATCAGGCCCGTTCACAGCCTGTCGTGTTTTGGTCCAAATTACGGCCCATATCTGATCAGGCCCGTTAACAGGCCACTGTTCTTTTGGGCCCATACTAAGACAAGTTTGTATTTCATCCTATTAAATGCCCGTTTACCAGTTCGTCCCGATAACAGTTTCGGCCTGTTAGCGGCCCATGGTGCATCTGGGACGTTGTCGGCCCGTTTAACTTTAGGCTATTTAATGGCCCATGTAGAAACTGGGCTATTTCTTGTCCGAAGTAACTTTAGGCCTCTTAATGGCTCGTAGTCTTCGTGGATAAATTTCAGCCCAACTGGCCTATCGGCCTGTTAATGGCCCGTGTAACAGTTGGGCCTAATTACAACCCGCGTTGAATCCGGCCTGCTTACAGCCCATCTGATAATGGCCCGTGACACTTTTAGGCCTATGGCCCGCGTAGATACCTGCCTGCTTAAAGTCCATAATTTTATTGGGCCAAACAGGCCCGAAATATATTTTGGCCTGTTAACTGCTCGTCCTATTTGGGCCAAACGGGCCAAACATGGGCCTTAGGCAGTTTGGGCCTGTATTGGCCCGTGATTTTTTTGGCTCAACGCTAGCCCAATCTAGGTTTTAGCCTGTTAAAAGCCCATGGTATTGTCTGGCGCAGCTGGACAGAACTTTACTCGGCCTGTTAAAGGCGGGAAACAACTATAGGTTTAGACCCGCTAATGGCCCAAGATGATTATAAGCCCAAGTTTTGGCCCATATGAGCAACGGGCCAGCCTGAAGACCGACAACACTGAGATCCACTGAACCTTCCGGCCTAAATTACAACATACCGACCAAGAATAAACCTAGACTATACAACAAAGAAATTATAGCATATTACATCCCCTCGGCATCAAAGTTCGCCGGCAGTGATAATAAAGGGCAACCAGACAACAGATTACATAAACTGGGCATGTCGCCACCAATGGAAGTTAACAGGCGGACAAAATAATAGACAGAACCGACAGCACTTCAACACAGTTCAAGAAAGGTTAGCCCGGCCCAGGAGCTGCAACACAAGCAGCTTAGCAACCTGATGAGACTGCGCTTCTTTGGCGCTCATATCCACCAACTTAAGCTGCATAGCATCAATAAACATCATGTACTTACGATTAATCTTGCATAGAGATTGGAGTTCCAGTCATATTTGAGCGGAAGCATGTATTTCTGCTTGAATTTCAGACTGAAGAAGTCGAACAGATTCAAGCGGCGACTTCATCGAGCTTGTGTCACTGAGTAAGTTTGACACTACATCAAGATGTGACTTAGTGGTTGTATCCCTACCCTCAATATGTGTTGTCTTCTCCTCTGGAATATGTGTTAGAGGGACAAACAATGGGTTCGTCTCACTATCATTGTGGCAGTTCTTCCTAGCAGCAGTGTTATCACCCTGAAAGAGAAACAAGTAGGTAGATAACAGGTTTTGCACGTATAAGCATCAGCGCTGTCAATTCATCTCATTTCTTTGTCAGAAATAAAGAGACACGGTTTAAAATAGCATTAACATAATAGGCATTGTTCATAGTTAAGACGGCAGGAAATGGCATTATGCAGGAGCGGCCAGCTTCACCAGACCACTGGATTACGGATCAAGAACACAAGCATAGATGTAGTTCTAGACAACGTATAAGCATGTATGGTGAGTGCACTTTCAATTTATACCATTCAGATTGGTAAATAAAGAGACACAATTTAAATAATATTAATATAATATGGCATTGTTCATAGTTGAGACATAGCAGGATATGACATTGTGCTGTTGTTGGTAGTCTCACCACACCATTGGATTACAGATCAAGAACACAAGCATACACATAGTGCTAAAGAAGATAACTTGCTATGTTTAGTTTAATTTCCATGGTACGAATAGGGAACTAGATTGTACAACTAAAGACTGAAATTGAGAAGGACAAACTTATGTTTATGTACTTCTACTTTATAAACTTTGAACAAGCAATTTGATGCAGACGACAAAAATAAACCGCATTTGCACTCATAGCTATCCAAATATAAACAACAAAGTTTGAAGGCTCGAGGAGGACAAACTTACATTAGTAGTGAAGACATGCTCTATAAAGGCCTTGTCCATATTGATGGGGGGCAATTCAAGAAGTTTACCACACACTCTTCTTTAAGAGTATTGCCTTTATTCTACATTTTGTTAAGAGTAAATATAGATGTGAAAATATAGGAACAAATGGTGATTATTTAACTTAAGATGCAGAGTACAAATGTAAATACATCATACAGGCAGAAGGCACTGACAAGAGCAATGCGGAGCTAAACTTCTTCAGTAACATTGGTTTTATTCAATATTTTGGCAAGAGTAAATGTAGATCTGATGTGTAGAAAAATGGAGGACAAGGGAAAATAAGCTGCAAAGTGTACATGAAGAATTAGCTGACAAAATATAAGTACAGTGATGAAGGACAACAGATACTTACTAGAACAATGCAGAACTAAATTTCTTCATAGGCATTGGGTTTATTCTACATTAAATTTAAGCATTAATATAGATCTGATAATTTGGAGCGAATAGTGGATAAGCAAGCTATAATGCACAATGATGTCACATAATCCACCAACTATGAATGTAAGGACAGCGATAGGACAATAGGTACTCACAAGAGCAAAGCAGCGACCAGCATAGTTGGGTTATCCTAGGTTTTGCGGTGCTGGTTCTATCGCCAATTTACGTCGGGTGCTATGTGATTTCTCCGGTAGCACCACCTTTTTCAAGGACTTTGCTTGTACTCCTTCAGGTTCTGCAATCACCCTCTTCCTTTTGGATGTCTGGAACACAAGAACATCATTTGAATGGAAGAACATGGTATAACGACAAACGACAAATGGAATAGGTGTTGATAATGGATGGGCTTGGCATCTTCACATATATCATGAGTAAACTAAGCAGATGGCGGTGCAATGAAGCAAAAGAAATGCAAGACACCTTATGCAAGATATGTGCAACCAATAAAACCTTGCCAAATTAGAATATGCACCTTATTGGGTGAACAGGATAGGCCATCTGTCTTTGACTCCTTGAGCTCAGAATAGTCATTAGGATCATATTCTGAATACGAATCTATAGGTCGGGAGCATGTGGGTTTCATTGCATCCACAATGGACCTCAATCCCTTGATGCCAAGTTTGTTACCCATTGAACTGTTCCGCAATATTCTTCTGATGTGCACATTCTTATATTCATTGTGATTACGTACAATATCTGTAAAGCATGAAAACACAAATAGTAGTGAGATTATCTTTGTAATGCAGAGGATATTGTAATATAATAGAGGCTCCCTGTAAACCCTTGTGTGCTATCACTGGATTCTGATGAGAGAGCCCATGCGTGCTGTAATATGGTGAGTAGATTAATATAATCTGGCACAACTACACACAAAAATAAGCGTGGGGGCCCCAGATGTAAGGATAGCTGGCAGACAATAGGTTCATAATATACCGTATAGAAAGTTTATTGCCAAACCATGATAACGAGAGCGCAGAGCCAGTAGGCAGATCGTAGTGTATATAATAGGGGTACACCATAACCACCATAAATAAATCAGGAAAGCGGAACTGGCTGGAAAACATAGGGTTTTGCCGCTACTAATATGCAGCCTATCGATCACCTACAGGCCAGCTCTATTCATCTGAAGGCGCACATCTGTTACTACCAGTTTAGTCTATCAAAGACCATGCGGCTCCGACCGTTTCCGGGATATTATGGCAGACCAACTCGAAGTGCAAAATCATTTAGCAGAACCGGCCCAATAGAGGTGTCGACTGCAGATGTCCCTGCTCCCCTTCCTGACAAGGAACATACTGTGCTTACTAAAGAAGAACAGAAGAGGAACATGTTAAAGAACAGAAGAGGAATCATATTTTGCATGTCTGCATGCAAGTCGCGTGACTTTTTTCATTTGGGTCAGTCGACCATTTCACGCGGTTGGATGAAGATCCTACGTCTCCTAACCCTTCTTCTTCCTCATCTCTGATTCTTCCCATATAGAACACCGCACGGGCCGCCGGCCGAACCACCGGCCCCGACCCCCTCGCCGTCCCCTGAACCGCCCCCACCGCATGTGTTCCTCCGCCACCCCCACCCCCACCCCCGCCCTCACCCGCGTCGAGTTTTCTTCGTTCGGCGAGGCCCCACCACCGCCCCCACAACCACCATCCCCACCCGAGCCCCTTCCTTCGCACCGGCGAACTCCGGCGAGCTCTCAAAAATCGACTGACCCAATTTTGAAATTTAGTCTACTGTCATTTAACTAGTGTGGAATATAAAAGGGGACAACCATAAGCATTGCGAGTATAGTGTTGAGCGTGCCATGGCGGATCTGAAGGTGCAAACCGGACAAAGGAAACTTCGCAACCAATATTTGCTTTCAACTAACAAGTAAGTGATGGACAAGAAATCAGAGTAAAGCAGTGGCGATCTATTATCTTGCTGCGATAAATAAGTTGAGCAGATACGAAAGAGTACCGCCTCTTGTGTGGCACCGTGTATGCATATGCTGAGAATTTGACGGTGCTGCGGTAGCGATGGATGTCGGCAGCGTGGAAAGCAGACCTAGGAGGGTAGACGGTGGCGGCTGCTACCTCTTGAGCTTGCGTTGGTTTTTCCCTTGAAGAGGAAAGGGTGATGTAGCAAAGTAGCGTAAGTATTTCCCTCAGTTTTTGAGAACCAAGGTATCAATCCAGTAGGAGACTACACACAAGTCGCCTCGTACCTACACAAACAAATAAGAGCCTTGCAACCAACGCGATAAAGGGGTTGTCAATCCCTTCACGACCACTTGCAAAAGTGAGATCTGATAGAGATAATAAGATAAATATTTTTGGTATTTTTATGATATGTAACATCCCAAATTTTTAATTTGGAATGTTATACATTAGATCATCATTGCATAGCATATTTTATTGCATTTTGGCAAATCCTCGTAAATCCTAAGCAACTCAAGGACCCTCGGAGAGAGTTGGGGATTTTTCCCGTTTTTCATATTTGATTTTATCAAATAATAAAACGAGGATTTTTGGTTTTAATTATTTTTCTCTTTGAACAATATTTCATATTAAAATAAATGAGAGGAGAAAATATGACTTCTCCAAAATAATTGAAATATTGGAGGAAAAATATTAAAATCAAATATTTGATTTTATTCGGATTTTATTTGCATTAGAAAAATTGCACGTTTTAAAAACTGCATTTTGGGCCAAAAAAATGTTCATCTCTTTCTAAATATTTTAATTAGACGGTGAAAATTTGTTTTGGCATTTTTGGATTTTTTTATTTATTTTTCTACGATTTTTTAGTTCGGCGGAATTATTAAAAAAAAAATCGCCGGAGCGCCGACTGGGCCGAAGCCCAGCCGCCGGCCCAGCTCCCCAGCGCCCCGTCTCCCTCTCGGGCACGACAGGGCCGCCGCCGCCGAGTCCCGCACGGCCACGCCGCCGCCCCTAGCCCCTTCCCCAAGCCGGAGCACCCCCCTACTATATATACTCCCCCACCCCGCCGCCTCACCCCACCCCGTTCCCGAAGCCGCCGCCGCCCGACCCGCCGCCGAAGGAGCCGCCGGCCCGGAGCCCGTACGCCGCCGCCGACGCCGCCCCTCGCCGCCCCCGACGTCGCCCGAGCCCCGCCGCCCCTCGCCGCCCTCGCCCGACCCGCCGGAGCCCCGCCCGACGAGGTAGCCGAGCCGCCGCCGTCCGTTTTTTAAAAACCGCTCGGTTTATTTTTTTCGAAACCCTAGGTTTATTTTTGTAGATCGGTTTATTTTTTTGGTTTAATTAATTAGTGAACGTTCACCGATCTGTTCGTTTTAACGAACGAGTTCGTCGGTTAGCCGCAGTTAACGAACGTCCGTTCGTTTTACTGTTTGTCAGTTTTCTTTTTCGTCGGTTTTTCCGCGGTTATTCCAGATCGCGATTTCTGATCAGATTTTCGTTCTGGTTTAACTTTTCGCTCGTTTATCGGAATCAGGCGATTCAAGCGCCTAGAGTTTCGTCTCGAAATTCTCTTTCCGTTTAACCAACTGAAACAAGTTTTTGCTACTATAAAATTTGACTTAGATCCAGATTAGTAAATGAAGCTTGTTTCTTTCGCCGTTTGACTTTCGTTGCTTCGTTTGATTTGATTCTTTTTGCAAACCGGAGTTCTTAAGTTGAACTTTCTGGTTAGATCTTTTATTTGAGTTTTACCTGTGCATTTGATGAGTGCTTATTGTATGCTTGTTTGTTTGCGATAGAGTACCCGGAGTGCGCCGCTTGCTACTTCGAATCTCTAGGTTTCACGGATCATCAGCAAGGCAAGTAACACTTTGATCATACCACTTTTACTACCCAGTTTGGTACTTGAGAAGCTCAGAGAACATCAGTTATACGCCAAGTTCAGCAAATGTGAGTTTTGGCTGAAGGAAGTTGGATTCCTCGGACATGTTATATCCGGAGAAGGAATAGCAGTAGACCCCGCCAAAGTTGACACAGTAACAAGCTGGGAATCACCCACGTCAGTTGGAGAGATCCGGAGTTTTCTTGGACTTGCAGGATACTACCGGAGGTTCATTGAGTATTTCTCGAAGATTGCTAAGCCCATGACAGAGCTGTTAAAGAAGGACACCAAGTTCAATTGGACTGAGGATTGTGAAGCTAGTTTTCAGGAGTTGAAGAAACGTTTGGTTACATCACCAGTGTTCATTCTGCCAGATCAACGCAAGGATTATGAAGTTTTTTGCGACGCTTCTCGTCGAGGACTTGGAGCAGTGCTTATGCAGGAAGGAAGAGTTGTTTCATATGCTTCACGGCAACTTAAACCCCATGAGAAGAATTATGCCACCCATGATTTGGAGTTAGCAGCCGTAGTGCATGCGTTGAAGACATGGAGACATTTTCTCATCGGAAATCACTGTGAGGTGTACACGGATCACAAGAGTTTGAAGTACATTTTCACGCAGAAGGAGTTGAATCTCAGGCAGAGGAGATGGTTGGAACTCATAAAGGATTATGATATGAGATTGCATTATCACCCCGGAAAGGCTAACGTAGTAGCAGACGCGTTGAGCCGCAAGAGCCATGTCAACACACTCATGACTGGAGAGTTACCGAAAGTATTAGCCGAGGATCTTCGCGAGCTATGTTTGGAGATAGTACCGGGAGGTTACGTAGCAACGTTGGAGATTCAGTCTACCTTGATGGAAAAGATCAGGGAAGCTCAAAAGACAGACAAGGAGATTGCAGAAATAAAGAAAAGGATGAGTAAAGGAAAAGCCAAGGGATTTCGTGAGGATGAGCACGATACCTTATGGTTTGAGGGCCGCGTTTATGTGCCTAATGATCCGGAGATCAGGAAGTTGATCTTGCAAGAGGCCCATGATTCGCCGTATTCGATTCACCCAGGAAATACCAAGATGTATTTGGATTTGAAGGATACTTTCTGGTGGACCGGAATGAAGAAAGATATTGCAGAGTATGTAGCAGTTTGCGATGTATGTCAGAGAGTGAAGGCAAAGCATCAGAAGCCAGCAGGATTGCTACCGCCATTGACGATACCCGAATGGAAGTGGGATAAACTAGGCATGGATTTTATCACGGGATTGCCCAGGACTCGTTCAGGCTATGACTCAATATGGGTTGTAGTCGATCGTTTGACGAAAGTAGCTCATTTCATATGAAAACCACTTACACCAGTGCTAAGTTGGCAAAGATATACATGACCAGGATCGTATGTTTGCATGGAGTTCTGAGGACCATTGTATCAGATAGAGGAACCCAGTTTACTTCGAAGTTTTGGAATCAGTTACATGAAACTTTGGGAACCACGCTAGAGTTCAGTACATCCTTTCACCCACAGACAGATGGACAGACCGAGAGAGTCAATCAGATTTTGGAGGACATGTTGAGAACTTGTGCGCTAGATTATGGATCTAGTTGGGACGACAACCTGCCGTATGCAGAGTTTTCTTACAACAACAGTTACCAATCCAGTTTGAAGATGGCCCCTTTCGAAGCCTTATACGGAAGGAGGTGTAGAACACCATTGTTATGGGACGAAGTTGGAGACCGTCAGTTGTTCGGACCAGATTTGATTAAAGAGTCTAAACGGAAGGTGAAGTTGATTCTCGATAGGCTCAAGGTAGCCCAGTCCAGGCAGAAGAGTTATGCGGATTCTAAACGCAAGGAGACAGTTCACGAAGTCGGAGACAAAGTTTATCTTCGTGTATCACCACTTCAAGGAGTGAAGCGCTTTGGAGTTAAAGGAAAGTTAGCGCCACGTTTTGTCGGACCATACAAAGTTTTGGAGTGTATGGGAGAAGTTGCTTACAAGCTGGAATTGCCTGAAGGATTGTCAGGAGTTCATGATGTATTTCACGTTTCCCAGTTGAAGAAGTGCCACGCAGAGATGGCTGAGATACCACTGAGAGATACTGTGCCACTGGAAGCTATTCAGCTGGATAGTGATTTGACCTATGAGGAGAAACCAGTTAAGATTCTCGAGTATGCCAGCCGAGTCACCCGCAGCAAGGTTATCAAGTTCTGCAAAGTTCAGTGGAGTCACCACACTGAAGATGAAGCCACCTGGGAGCGAGAGGAAGATCTACGGAAGAACCACTCTCACCTATTTTCTAGCCAACCCGAATCTCGAGGGCGAGATTCATCTTAAGGGGGGTAGGTTTGTAACATCTCAAATTTTCAATTTGGAATGTTATACATTAGATCATCATTGCATAGCATATTTTATTGCATTTTGGCAAATCCTCGTAAATCCTAAGCAACTCAAGGACCCTCGCAGAGAGTTGGGGATTTTTCCCATTTTTCATATTTGATTTTATCAAATAATAAAACGAGGATTTTTGGTTTTAATTATTTTTCTCTCTGAAAAATATTTCATATTAAAATAAATGAGAGGAGAAAATATGACTTCTCCAAAATAATTGAAATATTGGAGGAAAAATATTCAAATCAAATATTTGATTTTATTCGGATTTTTATTTGCATTAGAAAAATTGCACGTTTTAAAAACTGCATTTTGGGCCAAGAAAATGTTCATCTCTTTCTAAATATTTTAATTAGACGGTGAAAATTTGTTTTGGCATTTTTGGATTTTTTATTTATTTTTCTAAGATTTTTTAGTTCGGCGGAATTATTAAAAAATATCGCCGGAGCGCCGACTGGGCCGAAGCCCAGCCGCCGGCCCAGCTCCCCAGCGCCCCGTCTCCCTCTCGGGCACGACAGGGCCGCCGCTGCCGAGTCCCGCACGGCCACGCCGCCGCCCCTAGCCCCTTCCCCAAGCCGGAGCACCCCCCTACTATATATACTCCCCCACCCCACCGCCTCACCCCACCCCGTTCCCGAAGCCGCTGTCGCCGGAGAAGCCCGCCGCTCGACCCCGCCGCCGAAGGAGCCGCCGCCCCGGAGCCCGTACGCCGCCGCCGACGCCGCCCCTCGCCACCCCCGACGTCGCCCGAGCCCCGCCGCCCCTCGCCGCCCTCGCCCGACCCGCCGGAGCCCCGCCCGACCCCGCCGGAGCCCGTCCCGACGAGGTAGCCGAGCCGCCGCCGTCCGTTTTTTTTAAAACCGCTCGGTTTATTTTTTTCGAAACCCTAGGTTTATTTTTTTAGATCGGTTTATTTTTTTGGTTTAATTAATTAGTGAACGTTCACCGATCTATTCGTTTTAGCGAACGAGTTCGTCGGTTAGCCGCAGTTAACGAACGTCCGTTCGTTTTACTGTTTGTCAGTTTTCTTTTTCGGCGGTTTTTCCGCGGTTATTCCAGATCGCGATTTCTGATCAGATTTTCGTTCTGGTTTAACTTTTCGCTCGTTTATCGGAATCAGGCGATTCAAGTGCCTAGAGTTTCGTCTCAAAATTCTCTTTCCGTTTAACCAACTGAAACAAGTTTTTGCTACTGTAAAATTTGACTTAGATCCAGATTAGTAAACGAAGCTTGTTTCTTTCGCCGTTTGACTTTCGTTGCTTCGTTTGATTTGATTCTTTTTGCAAACCGAAGTTCTTAAGTTGAACTTTCTGGTTAGATCTTTTATTTGAGTTTTACCTGTGCATTTGATGAGTGCTTATTGTATGCTTGTTTGTTTGCGATAGAGTACCCGAAGTGCGCCGCTTGCTACTTCGAATCTCTAGGTTTCACGGATCATCAGCAAGGCAAGTAACACTTTGATCATACCTCTTTTACTACCCAGTTTTATTGCATTAGACAAATCCTCAAACATTGCATGATTAGGATCTAATTAAATTGTGGGTATTGAGAAGTAGTTGAGGTAGTACCTATTACCTGTTTTATTATCAAACCCTTGGGAGTTACTTCTACGTTTGCTTATATTGCTATGCTATGCTAGTAGACGTGGATTGGGTTTGAGTGTATCCATGACAGATGTGAGATTGTTAATATATGGTTAAACTTAAGGTGGCAACTAAAACTCACATCTGGGTGGATTGAGGTACCTGGGTATTCCAGGGCCTGTTTTTCTTTTGGTCCGCCACCCAGGTTCAAAGGGATCATGAGATTATTCATGCTAGAAACTTCCGTGTGCAGCCACAAGCTATTATGGGCTCTAGCATAGTTGATTAAGTCGTGTGAACTCTTACAGTGGTAGACTAGCAGATGTAGGGGATGTAGGTGTACCGGTCTACCCATCGTAAGGTGCTAACACTTCTGAAAGACTGTGTCTCGGTCATCCGTTTCTCAAACATCATGTAGTGCGAGAATCAAGCGGAGGCGATCGAGTCTTGTGGGGAAAAGTGCACAAACCTCTGCAGAGTGTACAATCTAATCATGGTTAGCCGTGTCCCCAGTTATGGACATCTTGAGTATCTAGTACTTGGATTATCATGTGAATATCATCATGTTACTTTAATTAATTTTGTTGGGTTAATGATGGTACTTAATTGGGATTGAGAATGCTGTCAACCATTCTCAATGTTTAACAACCACCATGATAGTTAAATAAATTTTATTCCTTTGAAGTAGGGAAAATTTGGCTTTTTGCAAAACAGTAACCATAGAGCCTTCTACCAGCCAAATATGCATGTAGTGATAGCATCATTCTGTTCATTACTCTCTATGTGTTATTTTGCCAGCATATTCCATCTGCTGACCCGTTTTCGGGCTGCAACGTTTCATGTTGCAGACTTTTCAGACGACGAGTAAGGTGCCTTAGGTCGTGGTCTTATACTCAGTGATGCTGTTGGAGTTGATGGACTCACTTATCTTCCAAGTCTTCCGCTGTTATCGTATTTAGATGGCCTTAAGCCATATTTATCATACTTATTCTCTTTTGAGATACTCGTTGTAATAAGTGTGTGATTGCTACTCTGTTATAAATCCTCCATTTGTACTGTGCGTGTCAGCATTACTGATCCAGGGATGACACAGGTGCACAGCAGCACAGACTGTTTGAGGTCTGGTCGCAACATGATATAAACTGAAAGTAAAGAATGCAAAGTAAAAATAGATTGGAAACTTATATGATTGAATATAGACCCGGGGGCCATAGGTTTCACTAGTGGCTTCTCTCAAGATAGCATAAGTATTACGGTGGGTGAACGAATTACTATCGAGCAATTGATAGAAAAGTGCATAATTATGAGAATATCTAGGCATGATCATGTATATAGGCATCACGTCCGCGACAAGTGGACCGAAATGATTCTGCATCTACTACTATTACTCCACACATCGACCGCTATTCAGCATGCATCTAGAGTATTAAGTTCATAAGAACGGAGTAACACATGAGGCAAGATGACATGATGTAGAGGGATAAACTCAAGTAATATGATATAAACCCCATCTTTTTATCCTCGATGGCAACAATACAATACGTGCCTTGCTGCCCCTGCTGTCACTGGGAAAGGACACCGCAAGATTGA
Source organism: Triticum aestivum (assembly GCF_018294505.1). Classification (NCBI taxonomy): domain Eukaryota; kingdom Viridiplantae; phylum Streptophyta; class Magnoliopsida; order Poales; family Poaceae; genus Triticum; species Triticum aestivum. Next base: position 470,343,017 of record NC_057799.1, on the reverse strand, counting down.
ACCCAAAGCTAAGCACTTCTCCCATTGCAAGAAAGATCAATCTAGTAGGCTAAACCAAACTGATAATTCGAAGAGACTTGCAAAGATAACAAATCATACATAAAAGAATTCAGAGGAGATTCAAATATTGTTCATAGATAATCTTGATCATAAACCCACAATTCATCGGATCTCGACAAACACACCGCAAAAAGAGTTACATCGAATAGATCTCCAAGAAGATCGAGGAGAACTTTGTATTGAGATCCAAAGAGAGAGAAGAAGCCATCTAGCTAATAATTATGGACCCGAAGGTCAGTGGTAAACTACTCACACATCATTGGAGAGGCTATGGTGTTGATGTAGAAGCCCTTCGTGATCGATTCCCCCTCCGGCGGAGCACCGGAAAAGGCCCCAAGATGGGATCTCAGGGGTACAGAAGGTTGCGGCGGTGGAAATAGGGTTTCGTGGTGCTCCTGGATGTTTTTGGGGTATATGGGTATATATAGGAGGAAGAAGTAGGTAGGTGGAGCTACGAGGGGCCCATGAGGGTGGGGGGCGCGCCCAGGGGGGCAGGCGCGCCTCCCTGCCTCGTGGCCTCCTTGCTTCTTTCTTGACGTCCACTCCAAGTCCTCTGGATCACGTTTGTTCCAAAAATAATTTTCCCGAAGGTTTCATTCCGTTTGGACTCCGTTTGATATTCCTTTTCTGCGAAACAATGAAATAGGCAAAAAAACAGCAATTTGCACTGGGCCTTCGGTTAATAGGTTAGTCCCAAAAATAATATAAAATTGCTTAGCAAAGCGCATTAAACATCCAAAATAGATAATATAATAGCATGGAACAATCAAAAATTATAGATACGTTGGAGACGTATCAAGCATCCCCAAGCTTAATTCCTGCTCGTCCTCGAGTAGGTAAATGATAAAAACAGAATTTTTGATGTGGAATGCTACCTAGCATATTTCTCAATGTAATTTCCTTTATTGTGGCATGAATGTTCAGATCTGAAAGATTCAAGACAAAAGTTTAATATTGACATGAAAATAATAATACTTCAAGCATGCTAACAAAGCAATCATGTCTTCTCAAAATAACATGGCCAAAGAAAGTTATCCCTACAAAATCATATAGTCTGGCTATGCTCTATCTTCATCACACAAAGTATTTAATCATGCACAACCCCGATGACAAGCCAAGCAATTGTTTCATACTTTTGATGTTCTCAAACCTTTTCAATCTTCACGCAATACATGAGCGTGAGCCATGGACATAACACTATATGTGGAATAGAATGGTGGTTGTGGAGAAGACAAAAAAGGAGAAGATAGTCTCATATCAACTAGGCGTATCAACGGGCTATGGAGATGGCCATCAATAGATATCAATGTGAGTGAGTAGGGATTGCCATGCAACTGATGCACTAGAGCTATAAGTGTATGAAAGCTCAACAAAAGAAACTAAGTGGGTGTGCATCCAACTCGCTTGCTCACGAAGACCTAGGGCATTTTGAGGAAGCCCATCATTGGAATATACAAGCCAAGTTCTATAATGTAAAATTCCCACTAGTATATGAAAGTAACAACATAGGAGACTCTCTTTCATGAAGATCATGGTGCTACTTTGAAGCACAAGTGTGGAAAAAGGATATTAATATTGTCCCTTCTCTCTTTTTTTTATTTGGGCCTTTCTCTTTTTTTATGGCCTTTTTTTTCCTTTTCCTTTTTTTTCGTCCGGAGTCTCATCCCGACTTGTGGGGGAATCATAGTCTCCATCATCCTTTCCTCACTTGGGACAATGCTCTAATAATGATGATCATCACACTTTTATTTTCTTACAACTCAAAAATTACAACTCAATACTTGGAACAAAATATGACTCTATGTGAATGCCTCGGCGGTGTACCGGGATATGCAATGAATCAAGAGTGACATGTATGAAAGAATTATGAATGGTGGCTTTGCCACAAATACGACGTCAACCACATGATCATGCAAAGCAATATGACCATGATGAAACGTGTCATAATAAACGGAACGGTGGTAAGTTGCATGGCAATATATCTCGGAATGGCTATGGAAATGCCATAATGGGTAGGTATGGTGGCTGTTTTGAGGAAGGTATATGGTGGGTGTATGATACCGGCGAAAGGTGTGTGGTATTAGAGAGGCTAGCAATGGTGGAAGGGTGAGAGTGTGTATAATCCATGGACTCAACATTAGTCATAAAGAACTCACATACTTATTGCAAAAATCTATTAGTTATCGAAACGAAGTACTACGCGCATGCTCCTAGGGGGATAGGTTGGTAGGAAAAGACCATCGCTCGTCCCCGACCGTCACTCATAAGGAAGACAATAAATAAATAAATCATGCTCCGACTTCATCACATAACGGTTCACCATACGTGCATGCTACGGGAATCACAAACTTTAGAACAAGTATTTCTCAAATTCACAACTACTCAACTAGCATGACTCTAATATCACCATCTTCATATCTCAAAACAGTTATCAAGTATCAAACTTCTCATAGTATTCGATGCACTTTATATGATAATTTTTATTATACCCATTTTGGATGTTCATCATATTAGGACTAATTTTATAGCCAAAGAAAACTACCATGCTGTTCTAAAAGACTATAATATAATATAAGTGAAGCATGAGAGATTAATAATTTCTATAAAATAAAACCACCACCATGCTCTAAAAAGATATAAGTGAAGCACTAGAGCAAAATTATCTAGCTCAAAAGATATAAGTGAAGCACATAGAGTATTCTAATAAATTCTGATTCATGTGTGTCTCTCCCAAAAGGTGTGTACAGCAAGGATAATTGTGGTAAATTAAAAAAACAAAGACTCAAACCATACAAGACGCTCCAAGCAAAACACATATCATGTGGTGAATAAAAATATAGCCTCAAGTAAAGTTACCGATAGACGAAGACGAAAGAGGGGATGCCTTCCGGGGCAACCCCAAGCTTAGGCTTTTGGTTGTCCTTGAATTTTACCTTGGGGTGCCTTGGTCATCCCCAAGCTTAGGCTCTTTCCACTCCTTATTCCATAATCCGTCACCCAAAACTTGAAAACTTCACAACACAAAACTTAACAGAAAATCTCATGAGCTCCATTAGTATAAGAAAGCAAATCACCATCATAAGGTACTATAATGAACTCATTCTTTATTAATATTGGTGTTAAACCTACTGTATTCTAACTTCTCTATGGTTCATACCCTCCTATACTAGCCATAGATTCATCAAAATAAGCAAACAACACACGAAAAACAGAATCTGTCAAAAACAGAATAGTCTGTAGTAATCTGTATCAAACGTATACTTCTGTAACTCCAAAAATTCTAGAACAAATTGCTGGACGTGAGGAATTTGTCTATTAATCATATGAAAAAATAATCAACTAAATATCACTCTCCAGTAAAACGTTGTAGCTAATCTCGTGAGCGCTAAAGTTTCTACTTTTTTACAGCAAGATCATAAAGACTTCACCCAAGTCTTCCCAAAGGTTCTACTTGGCAAAAACACTAATTAAAACATAAAACCACATCTAAGCAGAAGCTAGATCAATTATTTATTACTAAACAGAACCAAAAATCAAGAAACAAAAATAAAATTGGGTTGCCTCCCAACAAGCGCTATCGTTTAACGCCCCTAGCTAGGCATAAAGGCAAGAATAGATCTAGGTATTATCATCTTTGGTATGCAATCCATAAGTGGCTCTCATAATAGATTCATAAGGTAATTTAATTTTCTTCCTAGGAAAGTGTTACATGCCTTTCCTTAACGCAAATTGGAATCTAATATTTCCTTCTTTCATATCAATAATTGCACCAATCGTTCTAAGGAAAGGTCTACCAAGAATAATAGGACATGTAGGATTGCAATCTATATCAAGAACAATGAAATCTACGGGCACATAATTCCTATTTGCAACAATAAGAACATCATTAATCCTTTCCATAGGTTTCTTAATGGTGGAATCCTCAAGATGCAAATTTAAAGAACAATCATCAAATTCACGGAAACCTAGCACATCACACAAAGTTTTTGGAATCGTGGAAACACTAGCACCCAAATCACATAAAGCATAGCACTCATGATCTTTAATTTTAATTTTAATAGTAGGTTCCCACTCATCATAAAGTTTTCTAGGGATAGAAACTTCCAATTCAAGCTTTTCTTCATAAGATTGCATTAAAGCATCAACGATATGTTTAGTAAAAGCTTTATTTTGACTATAAGCATGAGGAGAATTTAACACAGATTGCAACAAGGAAATACAATCTATTAAAGAACAATTATCATAATTAAATTCCTTGAAATCCAAAATAGTGGGTTCATTGCTATGTAAAGTTTTGACCTCTTCAATCCTACTTTGACCAATTTTTGCATCAAGATCTTAAAACTCCGAATCATTGAGACGCCTTTTAACTAAAGTTGACTTATCTCCAGTCGCATCATTATCAAGATTCATATTGCAAAACAAAGATTTAATAGGGGACACATCAATTACTTTTAGATCTTCATCCCTATTACCTTCTAGATCTTCCGGTTTGGCGGCCATCTTATTGACTAAGGTGGCCTGCTTATCCGAAATTTGGGCTATTAATTTTTCAAGATGAGCAAACTGAGATTTCAAACCATAAAATTCTTTAGACATATCATCAAGCTCTTTATTCATGTACTCCATAAAGCTTTTTTGTTCTTTAAGCTTGTTTCTAGAGAAATTATTATGCTCAAATTGCAAAGTCATAAAGCTTCTGACATTGTTTTCAATTTCTTCCAACCTTAGGTAAGGATCAACGTTTTTAGGCAGGGCCATTAGGGCAAACAGGCAACAAGAAGCAAGCGAAGAAAAAGCAAAAAGAAAAGAGGGCAAATAAAACAGCAAGGGTGAAGCGGGGGAGAGGAAAACGAGAGGCAAATGGCAAATAATGTTATGCGAGGGATAAGAGTTGTGATGGGTACTTGGTATGTCTTGACTTGACTTGGCATAGATCTCCCCGGCAACGGCGCCAGAAATCCTTCTTGCTACCTCTTGAGCTTGCGTTGGGTTTTCCCTTGAAGAGGAAAGGGTGATGCAGCAAAGTAGCGTAAGTATTTCCCTCAGTTTTTGAGAACCAAGGTATCAATCCAGTAGGAGACTACACACAAGTCGCCTCGTACCTACACAAACAAATAAGAACCTTGCAACCAACCGATAAAGGGGTTGCCAATCCCTTCACGGCCACTTGCAAAAGCGAGATCTGATAGAGATAATAAGATAAATATTTTTGGTATTTTTATGATATAAACTGAAAGTAAAGAATGCAAAGTAAAAATAGATTGGAAGCTTATATGATGGAAAATAGACCCGGGGGCCATAGGTTTCACTAGTGGCTTCTCTCAAGATAGCATAAGTATTATGGTGGGTGAACGAATTACTATCGAGCAATTGATAGAAAAGTGCATAATTATGAGAATATCTAGGCATGATCATGTATATAGGCATCACGTCCGCGACAAGTGAACCGAAACGATTCTGCATCTACTACTATTACTCCACACATCGACTGCTATTCAGCATGCATCTAGAGGATTAAGTTCATAAGAATGGAATAACGCATTAGGCAAGATGACATGATGTAGAGGGATAAACTCAAGCAATATGATATAAACCCCATCTTTTTATCCTCGATGGCAACAATACAATACGTGCCTTGCTTCCCCTGCTGTCACTGGGAAAGGACACCGCAAGATTGAACCCAAAGCTAAGCACTTCTCCCATTGCAAGAAAGATCAATCTAGTAGGCCAAACCAAACTGATAATTCGAAGAGACTTGCAAAGATAACAAATCATACATAAAAGAATTCAGAGGAGATTCAAATATTGTTCATAGATAATCTTGATCATAAACCCACAATTCATCGAATCTCGACAAACACACCGCAAAAAGAGTTACATCAAATAGATCTCCAAGAAGATCGAGGAGAACTTTGTATTGAGATCCAAAGAGAGAGAAGAAGCCATCTAGCTAATAACTATGGACCCGAAGGTCAGTGGTAAACTACTCACACATCATCAGAGAGGCTATGGTGTTGATGTAGAAGCCCTCCGTGATCGATTCCCCCTCCGGCAGAGCGCCGGAGAAGGCCCCAAGATGGGATCTCACGGGTACAGAAGGTTGCGGCGGTGGAAATAGGGTTTCGTGTTGCTCCTGGATGTTTTTGGGGTATATGGGTATATATAGGAGGAAGAAGTAGGTCAGTGGAGCTGCGAGGGGCCCACGAGGGTGGGGGACGTGCCCAGGGGGGCAGGCGCGCCTCCCTGCCTCGTGGCCTCCTTGCTTCTTTCTTGACGTCCACTCCAAGTCCTCTGGATCACGTTTGTTCCAAAAATAACTCTCCCGAAGGTTTCATTTCGTTTGGACTGCGTTTGATATTCCTTTTCTGCGACACACTGAAATAGGCAAAAAAACAGCAATTTGCACTGGGCCTTCGGTTAATAGGTTAGTCCCAAAAATAATATAAAAGTGCTTAGTAAAGCCCATTAAACATCCAAAACAGATAATATAATAGCATGGAACAATAAAAAATTATAGATACGTTGGAGACGTATCAGTGGCGGGGCGCGGTGGATGAGACGGTCGTAGGAGCAGCGCCGACAAGGTGGACGACGGCGGGGATGAAGCGAGAGGACGGGATGCAAGGATCCCGGTCCGAAGCCGCGGATGAGAGAGGTCGATCTGTTGTAATGGACGACGGCGTTGGGGTATCAGCTCCGGCATGGTGGAGGAGGACGGCGGTGGGATGGGGTGGCGGACGGAGGAGGATGGGGTGGAGAGGGTGTTTTGGCGCCCACGGAGTACGAATGGGGAGATGGAGGGAGAGAGGAAGGGGGAACCATGTCTTCAGGGTGCGCTTGTCTCAGATGCCAGGAAATTTAATAACTTAGCCCCCCTTTAAAATTTCCTACATCACAGCAATATTAGTCGGTTGGGGATAGGACGGTAATCTCGCATACACCGAATATTTGTCGACGAGAGTTTGTTTTTGGCGCCCACCGTGTATGAATCGGGGAGGGATTCGATTTCGGCCGAGGAGACACTGTGGTTTGGCGCTCACCGTGTACGAATCCGGGTGAGAGGAGGTTATGTCACGTTTGAGTGAAGTTACAAACCTACCCCTATTGAAACCTATAGAAATCGAGCCAATAGGCTTTGCGTGTGAGGGATAGGCAGTAATTTCCATCTCGCAGATTTTGGTTTCGGGCGGTTACTGCAACTTTCCCCGCTTCGTTCAAATTTTTGCAGAGCAAGAGTGCATGTTTACCGTGTCAACTCAATTCGAATCCAGTTTGTATTCTATTTTTGTTCGGGCAGGATCCATTTGCGATTGGAATAAAATTCTATATACATCATTTTTTATATATACTTTCAAAAACACAACACCCTTTATACATAAATATGGTTTACAAATGGCATGATCTTAGATTCATAAGGCTGTATCCATCTTAATTTGGATTTCCAAATATTTGAAACCACTTTATGTTGAAATCCAATGTATGCATTCCTTGCTAACTGTCTCCAATTAATGTGTGTTTCATGCGATTTTTTTACTTCTCAAACATGTATAATGTGTTTCACACACGCAACATATAGTGTAATCCTGATACGTCGATTTTGCATCATGCTTTTATATCGATATTTATTGAATTATGGGCTGCTATTACACATTATGTCACAATACTTATGCCTATTCTCTCTTATTTTAAAGGTTTACACGAAGAGGGAGAATGTCGGCAGCTGGAATCTGGGCTGGAAAAGGAGCAAATATTAGAGACCTATTCTGCACAACTCCAAAAGTCCTGAAACTCCACGAAAGTCAGTTTTGGAATATAAAAAAAAAATATTGGGTGAAGAAAGTACTAGAGGGGGGCCACCCACCATCCACAAGGGTGGGGGGCGCGCCCTACCCCCTGGGCGCGCCCCTGCCTCGTGGGCCCCCTGGCAGGCCTCCGGTGACCAACTTTGGCTATATGAAGTCTTTCACCCTGGAAAAAAATCAGAAGGAAGCTTTCGAGACGAAGCGCCGCCGTCTCGAGGTGGAACCTAGTGAAACCAATCTAGGGCTTCGGCGGAGCTGTTCTGCCGGGGAAACATCCCTTCGGGAGGGGGAAATCATCACCATCGTCATCACCATCGTCATCACCATCGATCCTCTCATCGGGAAGGGGTCAATCTCCATCGACATCTTCACCAGCACCATCTCCTCTCAAACCCTAGTTCATTTCTTGTATTCAATCTTTGTCTCAATACCTCAGATTGGTACCTGTGGGTTGCTAGTAGTGTTGATTACTCCTTGTAGTTGATGCTAGTTGGTTTATTTGGTGGAAGATCATATGTTCAAATCCTTTATGCATATTAATACCCCTCTGATTATGAACATGAATATAATTTGTGAGTAGTTACGTTTGTTCCTGAGGACATGAGAGAAGTCTTGCTATAAGTAGTCATGTGAATTTGGTATTTGTTCGATATTTTGATGAGATGTATGTTGTCTTTCCTCTAGTGGTGTTATGTGAACGTCGACTACATGACACTTCACCATTATTTGGGACTAGAGGAAGGCATTGGCAAGTAATAAGTAGATGATGGGTTGCTAGAGTGACAGAAGCTTAAACCCTAGTTTATGCGTTGCTTCGTAAGGGGCTGATTTGGATCCACATGTTTCATGCTATGGTTAGGTTTACCTTAATACTTCTTTTGTAGTTGTGCGTGCTTGCAATAGGGGTTAATTATAAGTGGGATGCTTGTCCAAGGAAGGGCAGTACCCAAGCACCGGTCCACCCACATAGCAAATTATCAAAGTAACGAACGCGAATCATATGAGCGTGATGAAAACTAGCTTGACGATAATTCCCATGTGTCCTCGGGAGCGTTTTCCTTTATATAAGAGTTTGTCCAGTCTTGTCCTTTGCTACAAAAGGGATTGGGCCACCTTGCTGCACCTTGTTTGCTTTTGTTACTTGTTACCCGTTACAAATTACCTTATCACAAAACTATTTGTTACCGATAATTTCAGTGCTTGCAGAGAATACCTTACTGAAAACCGCTTATCATTTCCTTCTGCTCCTTGTTGGGTTCGACACTCTTACTTATCAAAAGGACTACGATAGATCCCCTATACTTGTGGGTCATCAAATCCCATTTAGACATTAATTGCATATAAATCATGCATTGTCTCTAATTAAAGAATCTATGGATCACTAATATTGATAAACTATATAACATTACACGTGTCCCCAAATTCAAATGAATATGCATGTTTGATACACCAATTTGCGTTATGATATTATCGATGTCGTGATCTCCAGTTTAAATATTTGAATCCCTGCTACCTCTTGAGCACCGCCTTGGTTTTCCCTTGAAGAGGAAAGGGTGATGCAGTAAAGTAGCGTAAGTATTTCCCTCAGTTTTTGAGAACCAAGGTATCAATTCAGTAGGAGGCCACGCTCAAGTCCCTCGCACATACATAAACAAATAAATCCTCGCAACCAACGCAATAAAGGGGTTGTCAATCCCTTCACGGTCACTTACGAGAGTGAGATCTGATAGATATGATAAGATAATATTTTTGGTATTTTTATAATAAAGATGCAAAGTAAAATAAAAGCAAAATAAACGGCGCCAGAAATAGCTTGTTGTCGGGAGATTAATATGATGGAAAATAGACCCGGGGGCCATAGGTTTCACTAGTGGCTTCTCTCAAGAGCATAAATATTACAGTGGGTGAACAAATTACTGTTGAGCAATTGATAGAATTGAGCATAGTTATGAGAATATCTAGGTATGATCATGTATATAGGCATCACGTCCGCGACAAGTAGACCGACTCCTGCCTGCATCTACTACTATTACTCCACACATCGACCGCTATCCAGCATGCATCTAGAGTATTAAGTTCATAAAGAACAGAGTAATGCTTTAAGAAAGATGACATTATGTAGAGGGATAAACTCATGCAATATGATATAAACCCCATCTTTTTATCCTCGAGGGCAACAATACAATACGTGCCTTGCTGCCCCTACTGTCACTGGGAAAGGACAGCGCAAGATTGAACCCAAAGCTAAGCACTTCTCCCATTGCAAGAAAGATCAATCTAGTAGGCCAAACCAAACTGATAATTCGAAGATACTTGCAAAGATAACCAATCATACATAAAAGAATTCAGAGGAGATTCAAATATTGTTCATAGATAATCTTGATCATAAACCCACAATTCATCGGTCTCAACAAACACACCGCAAAAGAAGATTACATCGAATAGATCTCCACGAGAGAGGGGGAGAACATTGTATTGAGATCCAAAAAGAGAGAAGAAGCCATCTAGCTAATAACTATGGACCCGAAGGTCTGAGGTAAACTACTCACACATCATCGGAGAGGCTATGGTGTTGATGTAGAAGCCCTCCGTGATCGATGCCCCCTCCGGCGGAGCTCCGGAAAAGGCCCCAAGATGGGATCTCACGGGTACAGAAGGTTGCGGCGGTGGAATTAGGTTTTTGGCTCCGTATCTGGTAGTTTGGGGGTACGTAGGTATATATAGGAGGAAGAAGTACGTCGGTGGAGCAACGTGGGGCCCACGAGGGTGGAGGGCGCGCTTGGGGGGGTTGGCGCGCCCCCTACCTCGTGCCTTCCTGGTTGATGTCTTGACGTAGGGTCCAAGTCCTCTGGATCACGTTCGTTCCGAAAATCATGTTCCCGAAGGTTTCATTCCGTTTGGACTCCGTTTGATATTCTTTTTCTGCGAAACTCTGAAATAGGCAAAAAACATCAATTCTGGGCTGGGCCTCCGGTTAATAGGTTAGTCCCAAAAATAATATAAAAGTGTATAATAAAGCCCATTAATGTCCAAAATAGAACATAATATAGCATGGAACAATAAAAAAATTATAGATACGTTGGAGACGTATCAATCCCCTTTAATCCAGATATTCGTCTCATGTAGCTATCACTCATGCTTATATAGGAGTATGTCTCTAGACCTATACGCGTTCATCGTCTCTCGGGTATCTCTCGTGCTACCTGTATGTCGACAATGATCTTTTATCTTCGCAACACACTGACGGTACTCTCTCCCTCGACCTTCATCACTCTATCTCTCTCTAAGTATATCTCGTTCCCTGCTATGTGTCTCTAACTATGATTCTCCATGTGAAATCTCTTTCTCTCACACAAACACAAACTTCGTCTCCCAGGGTCTCATTTCTCTCTACTATTCCCCTGTGTGCCACTCGCACACCCCCTCTCACACAGAGATGTCTGTCACTCCTTAGATATGAGAAGCTACGACTCTTCCTCTTAAATATCTCTTTCTCACACACAAACACAAACTCTGTCTCCCGGGGTCTCATATCTCTCCACCATTCTCTTGTATGTCGCTCACACACACTCTCTCTCCCTAGAGATATCTTGCGTTCCCTAATATGTCTCTCTAGCTATCACTCTCGTTGTGAAATATCTTTCTCTCTCGCAGACACAAAACTCCATCTCTCAGGATCTCATTTCTCTCTGATATTTGTTTGTATGTGACTCACATGCACACTCTCTCTATCTCTCTAACACCCACACACATAACTCAACCTTCTGATCCACTCGACTTCTATCTCTAACACACACTAGCTAGCATCTTTATCTTTCTATTTATCTGATTCTCCATCAACCTTCTTTCTTGCCCTCACTCTTGCTTCCTATCACGCACACTATATATGTTTCTCTCTACATGCAGTCAAGTGCCCTCTTTTTTATCTTTCTCTCTCACACACATAACTTCACCCTCTGAACCACCCGGCGGTCATCTCCAACACTCAAACTAGATGATGTCCCTCTAGCTAGCATCTTTATCTCTGTATCTATCTGTAGTTTCTCCGTCAACATTTCTTTCTCGCACGCACTCTTGCTTCCTATCACCCACACTATATATGTCTCTCCATACATGCATTTATAGGTTGATCTCTTTTGCACAATCGTTGTGTCTCGCTCCCTCTGCTCGCCATAGATGCATGCTCCAGCCCACGCCACTATCTCTTAAAGACAAAAACACATGCTCAATTATCGAGCCTTCTTCCCTGCACTCTCACATGCATGCATATTGTCATACCGATCTCTCCCATATCGTTGATCTTATAACTTATGTCTTCTTTCTTTTATCTCGATCATGCTCGCGCGCACACACACACTTCCCACATATACATGTATACCTCTCGCACATGCACATTCAAGGTCTCCTATGTCTCCATACATAGTTAATTAGCCTCAACCCTAACGCCACATCGAATCGTTCTCTTCTTGTGTGCACATAACTTCCGCCTGGATGGGTAAAACACACACTCACAATTAACAATCTCCTTCTAGCTACCCCCCTCTCTCACTCTTCCCCTATATCCCCGAAACCAATAAGACCATCCCTTCGTTTAATTCTCGCCTACAAGCACCATCAATATATAGTAGTCTTCCTTGGTGTCTCTCGAAGAAACACGTTCTCTCGATGTCGACTCCACTCACGCGCACACGCCTTCTCTTCCCTCTCTACGGGCCTTTTCTCTCTCGCACCCCCTCGTTGGTGGCCTCTGTCATACACTATGATGAAGCCACGCACACTTAAATTACATCCGCCGCCGAGGACCCCGCGTCACACACACACGCACCCCCACCCCCCCACACACACTAAGACTCCATCTCACACACACATGCTCTAGGCGGAGCATTTGTTCCTACCACCCTTCGTCCAACCTTACCCGTATAATAAGCAATCACCTTAATTTACTTGTATAACATGGACAAATTCCACTTTACTTTAGTAGTTAGCAAACTTATCATCTCTACTCTTATAAAAAAACAAGTTGGTGATGATGGTGTGCCTGCCATCTTGTAATATAGACCGTCCGATCTATATCTAACAGATAGAAAACAAACTATGACAATTTTACAAAAGATACCCGCACCTCTCTCCACATTTACAGACAAGGACTTGCCTCGTTCATCGTCCTTATCTCCCACAACCTCATTGCTGAGCAATTAAAAAGGAAGTCCCTGGAACACTCTAGCATGGTGGCCGCTGTCGCCTGCCGGCGCCGTCCATCCCCATGCCTCCGCCCAGTCCGACCACCAGTCACCACCACCCTCCACTCCTCCTCACCTTATCTCTCATCTTTCATTTTTTTGATGAAATTGTTGAGATACAAGTTTTCCGATAAAATTCTCAAGATATCATTAGTTTTTACACATGGGATTACTCCTGCATGGGTCAATCACAACAGGTGTTTTGTAAAAAAAAGCATATTGATGTTCCGTGCAATGCACGAGCATCTTGCTAGTAATTATATAACGCAAATCACGAGCAGGAAGTGACATTTTTTTACACAACCATGTTAACATGGCCACGTAAATCACTAGCTAAAGTGTAATACCATTATACTTATATCCCGATGCAAAAGGTTGAGTACATGTCCGAAGAGTAGAGTCGCACACACGCACTCTGTCTCTCAGAATCTCTCACACACACCAGTTACGTGACGCCCACTTAAGCAGACACGTATGTTACAATTTATGCACCCGCAGGTACACGTGATGGTGCGCATTTATTTAAGCCAGACGGCGAACCCAAACAGTAGCTGCATTCATTCCCCTCCCGTCGCCTCTTCTCTGGTCGCCGTAGCCCGGTAGCCATGGCCCGACCAAAGGTAAGGACATGCGCCATACTCCCGCCGGAGCGACGCTTTAATCTGGAAATTTTAGTGGTCATGCATGCATCTTTTTGTGTTAGCACTCGTATATAAGGGTTGACCGGTCACTTCCCGCGGACGTGCGCGGGCGGTGGAAGAGGAAGGAGAAGGGAAGCGGGCTCTGGACTAACGTTTTTTACCATATTTTCTTAGGAAACCGAGTGCAATATTTGAGTAGTTTTGCAAACTACCAGTACTACACCTGAAACGGTTCAAAACCAATACCACCATGATGTCTACTACACAACCTTCTTCTTGTAGACGTTGTTGGGCCTCCAAGTGCAGAGGTTTGTAGGACAGTAGCAAATTTCCCTCAAGTGGATGACCTAAGGTTTATCAATCCGTGGGAGGCGTAGGTTGAAGATGGTCTCTCTCAAACAACCCTGCAACCAAATAACAAAGAGTCTCTTGTGTCCCCAACACACCCAATACAATGGTAAATTGTATAGGTGCACTAGTTCGGCGAAGAGATGGTGATACAAGTGCAATATGGATGGTAGATATAGGTTTTTGTAATATGAAATTATAAAAATAGCAAGGTAACTAATGATAAAAGTGAGCACAAACGGTATTGCAATGCTAGGAAACAAGGCCTAGGGTTCATATTTTCACTAGTGCAAGTTCTCTCAACAATAATAACATAATTGGATCATATAATAATCCCTCAACATGCAACAAAGAGTCACTCCAAAGTCACTAATAGCGGTGAACAAACGAAGAGATTATTGTAGGGTACGAAACCACCTCAAAGTTATTCTTTCCGATCAATCCATTGGGCTATTCCTATAAGTGTCACAAACAGCCCTAGAGTTCGTAGTAAAATAACACCTTAAGACACACATCAACCAAAACCCTAATGTCACCTAGATACTCCAATGTCACCTCAAGTATCCATTGGTATGATTATACGATATGTATCACACAATCTCAGATTCATCTATTCAAACCAACACAAAGTACTTCAAAGAGTGCCCCAAAGTTTCTACCAGAGAGTCAAGACGAAAACGTGTGCCAACCCCTATGCATAGGTTCATGGGCGGAACCCGCAAGTTGATCACCAAAACATACATCAAGTGAATCAATAGAATAACCCATTGTCACCACGGTTATCCCACGCAAGACATACATCAAGTGTTCTCAAATCATTAAAGACTCAATCCGATAAGATAACTTCAAAGGGAAAACTCAATCCATTACAAGAGAGTAGAGGGGGAGAAACATCATAAGATCCAACTATAATAGCAAAGCTCGCGATACATCAAGATCTTGCCAAATCAAGAACACGAGAGACAGAGATCAAACACATAGCTACCGGTACATACCCTCAGCCCCGAGGGTGAACTACTCCCTCCTCGTCATGGAGAGCGCCGGGATGATGAAGATGGCCACCGGTGAGGGTTCCCCCCTCCGGCAGGGTGCCGGAACAGGGTCCCGATTGGGTTTTGGTGGCTACAGAGGCTTGCGGCGGCGGAACTCCCGATCTATTCTGTTCCCCGAAGGTTTTAGGGTATATTGGTATATATAGGAGGAAGAAATACGCCAGGGGAGCCACGAGGGGCCCACGAGGGTGGAGGGCGAGCCCAGGGGGGTGGGCGTGCCCCCCTGCCTCGTGCCTCCCTCGTTGCTTTCCTGACGTGCACTCCAAGTCCCCCGGATTGCTTTCTTTCCAAAAATAACTTCTTCAGAAGGTTTCATTTCGTTTCGTCTCCGTTTGATATTCCTTTTCTTTGAAACACTGAAACAAGGGAAAAAACAGGAACTGGCACTGGGCTCTTGGTTAATAGGTTAGTCCCAAAAGTAATATAAAAGTGCATAGTAAAGCCCATAAAACATCCAAGATGGATAATATAATAGCATGGAACAATAAAAAATTATAGATACGTTGGAGACGTATCAGCATCCCCAAGCTTAATTCCTGCTCGTCCTCGAGTAGGTAAATGATAAAAACAAATTTTTTGATGTGTAATGCTACTTGGCATAATTTCAATGTAATTCTTCTTAATTGTGGTATGAATATTCAGATCCGAAAGATTCAAGATAAAAGTTCATATTGACATAAAAATAATAATACTTCAAGCATACTAACTAAGCAATTATGTCCTCTCAAAATAACATGGCCAAAGAAAGTTCATCCCTACAAAATCATATAGTTTAGTCATGCTCCATTTTCGTCACACAAGAATGCTCTCATCATGCACAATCCCGATGACAAGCCAAGTAATTGTTTCATACTTTAGTAATCTCAAACTTTTTCAACCTTCACGCAATACATGAGCGTGAGCCATGGATATAGCACTATGGGTGGAATAGAATATGATGATGGGGGTTATGTGGAGAAGACAAAAAGGAGAAAGTCTCACATCAACGAGGCTAATCAATGTGCTATGGAGATGTCCATCGATTGATGTTAATGCGAGGAGTAGGGATTGCCATGCAACGGATTCACTAGAGCTATAAATATATGAAAGCTCAACAAAAGAAACTAAGTGGGTGTGCATCCAACTTGCTTGCTCACGAAGACCTAGGGCACTTGAGGAGGCCCATTGTTGGAATATACAAGCCAAGTTCTATAATGAAAAATTCCCACTAGTATATGAAAGTGACAAAACAAGAGACTCTCTATCATGAAGATTATGGTGCTACTTTGAAGCACAAGTGTGGTAAAGGATAGTAACATTGTCCCTTCTCTCTTTTTCTCTCATTTCTTTTTTTTGTTTTTTGGGCCTTCTCTTTTTTTGGCCTTTCTCTCTCTCTCTCTTTTTTATTCCTCACTTGGGACAATGCTCTAGAAAATAATGATCATCACACTTCTATTTATTTACAACTCAATGATTACAACTCGATACTAGAACAGAGTATGACTCTATATGAATGCCTCCGGTGGTGTACCGGGATATGCAATGAACCAAGAGTGACATGTATGAAAGAATTATGAATGGTGGCTTTGCCACAAATACTATGTGAACTACATGATCATGCAAAGCAATATGACAATGATGAACGTGTCATGATAAACGGAACGGTGGAAAGTTGCATGGCAATATATCTCGGAATGGCTATGGAAATGCCATAATAGGTAGGTATGGTGGCTGTTTTGAGGAAGATATAAGGAGGTTTATGTGTGAAAGAGCGTATCATATCACGGTGTTTGGATGCACCGGCGAAGTTTGCACCAACTCTCAATGTGAGAAAGGGCAATGCACGGTACCGAAGAGGCTAGCAATGATGGAAGGGTAAGAGTGCGTATAATCCATGGACTCAACATTAGTCATAAAGAACTCACATACTTATTGCAAAAATCTACAAGTCATCAAAAACCAAGCACTACGCGCATGCTCCTAGGGGGATAGATTGGTAGGAAAAGACCATCGCTCGTCCCCGACCGCCACTCATAAGGAGGACAATCAAAGGACACCTCATGTTTCAAATTTGTTACATAACGTTTACCATACGTGCATGCTACGGGACTTGCAAACTTCAACACAAGTATTTCTCAAATTCACAACTACTCAACTAGCACAACTTTAATATCACTACCTCCATATCTCAAAACAATCATCAAGCATCAAACTTCTCTTAGTATTCAACACACTCATAAGAAAGTTTTTACTAGTCTTGAATACCTAGCATATTAGGATTAAGCAAATTACCATGCTGTTTAAGACTCTCAAAATAATATGTGAAACATGAGAGTTCATCTATTTCTTCAAAATAAAACCACCATTGTGCTCTAAAATACATAAGTGAAGCACTAGAGCAAATGACAAACTACTCCGAAAGATATAAGTGAAGATCAATGAGTAGTCGGATAATTATGCAACTATGTGAAGACTCTCCCATTTAATAATTTCAGATATTGGTATTTTATTCAAAAAGCAAGCAAAACAAAAGAAAATAAATTGACGCTCCAAGCAAAACACATATCATGTGGTGAATAAAAATATATCTCCAAGTAAAGTTACCGATGAACGAAGACGAAAGAGGGGATGCCATCTGGGGCATCCCCAAGCTTAGGCTCTTGGTTGTCCTTGAATATTACCTTGGGTGCCTTGGGCATCCCCAAGCTTAGGCTCTTTCCACTCCTTATTCCATAGTCCATCGAATCTTTACCCAAAACTTGAAAACTTCACAACACAAAACTTAACAGAAAACTCGTAAGCTCCGTTAGCGAAAGAAAACAAAACACCACTTTAAGGTACTGTAATGAACTTATTATTTATTTATATTGGTGTTAAACCTACTTTATTCCAACTTCTCTATGATTTATAAACTATTTTACTAGCCATAGATTCATCAAAATAAGCAAGCAACACAATGAAAACAGAATCTGTTAAAAACAGAACAGTCTGTAGTAATATGCATCAAACGTATACTTATGGAACTCCAAAAATTCTAAAATAAATTGGTGGAACTGAGAAATTTATCTAGTAATCATCTGCAAAAAGAATCAACTAAATAGCACTCTCCAGTAAAAAGTTTTAGCTAATCTCGTGAGCGCTAAAGTTTCTGTTTTTTACAGCATGATCATAAAGACTTCACCCAAGTCTTTCCAAAGGTTCTACTTGGCACAAACACTAATTAAAACACAAAACCACATCTAAACAGAAGATAGATGGACTATTTATTACTAAACAGAACCAAAAATCAAGAAACTAAAATAAAATTGGGTTGCCTCCCAACAAGCACTAATGTTTAACGCCCCTAGCTAGGCATGATGATTTCAATGATGCTCACATAAAAGATAAGAGTTGAAACATAGCGGGAGCATCATGAAGAATATGACTAGCACATTTAAGTCTAACCCACTTCCTATGCATAGGGATTTTGTGATCAAAAAATTTATGGGAACAATAATCAACTAGCATGGGAAGGCAAAACAAGCATAACTTCAAAACTTTAAGCACACAGAGAGGAAACTTGATATTATTGCAATTCCTACAAGCATATGTTCCTCCCTCATAATAATTTTCAGTAGAATCATGAATGAATTCAACAATATAACCAGCACCTAAAGCATTCTTTTCATGATCTATAAGCATATAATTTTTATTACTCTCCACATAAGCAAATTTATTCTCATGAATAGTAGTGGGAGCAAACTCAAAAAAATAACTATCATATGATTGAAAATTAAGATCAAGATGACAAGTTTTATGGTTATCATTATTCTTTAAAGCATACGTGCCATCACAATAATCATCATAGATAGGAGGCATGCTTTCATCATAGTAAATTTGCTCATCAAATCTTGGGGGACAAAAAATATCATCTTCATCAAACATAGCTTCCCCAAGCTTGTGGCTTTGCATATCATTAGCATCATGGGTATTCAAAGAATTCATACTAACAACATTGCAATCATGCTCATCATTCACATATTTTATGCCAAGCATTCTATGTAATTCTTCTTCTAGTACTTGAGCACAATTTTCGGAATCCTTATTTTCACGGAAGACATTAAAAAGATGAAGCATATGAGGCACCCTTAATTCCATTTTTTTGTAATTTTCTTTTATAGACTAAACTAGTGATAAAACAAGAACAAAAAGATTCGATTGCAAGATCTAAAGATATACCTTCAAGCACCCACCTCCCCGGCAACGGCGCCAGAAAAGAGCTTGATGTCTACTACGCAACCTTCTTCTTGTAGAAGTTGTTGGGCCTCCAAGTGCAGAGGTTTGTAGGACAGTAGCAAATTTCCCTCAAGTGGATGACCTAAGGTTTATCAATTCGTGGGAGGCGTAGGTTGAAGATGGTCTCTCTCAAACAACCCTGCAACCAAATAATAAAGAGTCTCTTGTGTCCCCAACACACCCAATACAATGGTAAATTGTATAGGTGCACTAGTTCGGCGAAGAGATGGTGATACAAGTGCAATATGGATGGTAGATACAGGTTTTTGTAATCTGAAATTATAAAAACAGCAAGGTAACTAATGATAAAAGTGAGCACAAACGGTATTGCAATGCTAGGAAACAAGGCCTAGGGTTCATACTTTCACTAGTGCAAGTTCTCTCAACAATAATAACATAATTGGATCATATAATAATCCCTCAACATGCAACAAAGAGTCACTCCAAAGTCACTAATAGCGGTGAACAAACGAAGAGATTATTGTAGGGTACGAAACCACCTCAAAGTTATTCTTTCCGATCAATCCATTGGGCTATTCCTATAAGTGTCACAAACAGCCCAAGAGTTCGTAGTAAAATAACACCTTAAGACACACATCAACCAAAACCCTAAAGTCACCTAGATACTCCAATGTCACCTGAAGTATCCGTTTGTATGATTATACGATATGCATCACACAATCTCAGATTCATCTATTCAAACCAACACAAAGTACTTCAAAGAGTGCCCCAAAGTTTCTACCGGAGAGTCAAGACGAAAACGCGTGCCAACCCCTATGCATAGGTTCATGGGCGGAACCCGCAAGTTGATCACCAAAACATACATCAAGTGAATCAATAGAATAACCCATTGTCACCACGGTTATCCCACGCAAGACATACATCAAGTGTTCTCAAATCATTAAAGACTCAATCCGATAAGATAACTTCAAAGGGAAAAATCCATCCATTACAAGAGAGTAGAGGGGGAGAAACATCATAAGATCCGACTATAATAGCAAAGCTCGCGATACATCAAGATCTTGCCAAATCAAGAACACGAGAGACAGAGATCAAACACATAGCTACTGGTACATACCCTCAGCCCCGAGGGTGAACTACTCCCTCCTCGTCATGGAGAGCACCGGGATGATGAAGATGGCCACCGGTGAGGGTTCCCCCCTCCGGCAGGGTGCCGGAACAGGGTCCCGATTGGGTTTTGGTGGCTACAGAGGCTTGCGGCGGCGGAACTCCCGATCTATTCTGTTCCCCGAAGATTTTAGGGTATATTGGTATATATATAGGAGGAAGAAATACGTCAGGGGAGCCACGAGGGGCCCACGAGGGTGGAGGGCGAGCCCAGGGGGGTGGGCGCGCCCCCTGCCTCGTGCCTCCCTCGTTGCTTTCCTGACGTGCACTCAAGTCCCCCGGATTGCTTTCTTTCCAAAAATAACTTCTCCAGAAGGTTTCATTCCGTTTCGACTCCATTTGATATTCCTTTTCTTCGAAACACTGAAAGAAGGGAAAAACAGGAACTGGCACTGGGCTCTGGGTTAATAGGTTATTCCCAAAAGTAATATAAAAGTGCATAGTAAAGCCCATAAAACATCTAAGATGGATAATATAATAGCATGGAACAATCAAAAATTATAGATACGTTGGAGACGTATCACACCACCACGCCCGCGTCTGACCGCCCTGGCCGACCCAACCATCCTCCCTTGCCGGCGCGTGCTTCCCGTGTGAAACGGTCAGCGTCGCCCCGAAACGTGAGTGCCGCATTAATGCCTAGCCAGAGCGGAGGCGACCTCTCACTGGCGCCGGCTTTGAAGCAGCGTGACAGCCGAGAGAACGCCGCTTCCCGGTGCACGCGACTGCTCCGCGTCGAGGCTGGCCATAGTTTGAATGAGTCTCCATCGTGGGGAGCCACACTAACTGCGATGACATGGACTCCCGTTGCCCACAGTTATGGATCGGTCATCTATGAAGAACACGTGGGACTGGAATTATGAGACGGACATGTACCCAGGAGTGGACGTATGAACCTGAGTAATGTAGCGCAATATGTGAAGTAGAAAGGCATAAATAGTATGAACATGCATGGCATATAGGCATTTGTCTCTTACTACCACTACTAGCAAGATGCCCGTGC
This sequence comes from Triticum aestivum, assembly GCF_018294505.1. NCBI lineage: Eukaryota > Viridiplantae > Streptophyta > Magnoliopsida > Poales > Poaceae > Triticum > Triticum aestivum. Next base: position 470,321,486 of record NC_057799.1, on the reverse strand, counting down.
GTTGCACGTAACATCAAGATGCATTTGTATGACTAGTTTATCTTGTGAGAGAAAAGGATGAACGAGGGAAGGCCTTATTTGCAAATGTGGAGAGGTGTGTGGGTATCTTTTTGCAAAATTTCCATAGTTTCCTTCCTATCCGGCAGATATAAATCGGACAGCCTATATTGCAGGATGACAGGCACACCATCATCACCAACTCTGTTTTTTATAAGAGTGTAGAAATGTTGTACGTGTAATGCCCGGTGATGTTATGGAGTACGTGCCTAAGTTCTCTACTACTATTATATTAATTGGAGGCACATATTAGGTTTTATATTTGTTTACGTCTATGCCCCGAGACCTTCCAACTTGTTGTGTCTTTCTCTTCGGGTCACACATTGTATCGTTCATACCACTAGTACTACTACGTGTGGTCTCCGACCCAGAAGTGGAGACGCTCTACCACGCTGTTCATGTCCCACTTCTTTCGCTGACGTGTGGGACATCCAGCACGTGCCGTGTTTGGCACTCCTTCGTCGTAAGAGTTGAAACGCTAGCATTCATCAGAAATAAAAAATAAATATAAATCAGCAGTGATACTAAACCACGCGGTTTTCTTGCTCCTCGATATCGGAAAGAATACTTTCGTTCGCCGACATGACGTCGACCATCCTGGTCCACTTAAAATGATCGCAGAACTCCAAGGGAGAGTCACCCCGGTCGTCGCGCCGCAGTAATTACTAATGAGCCGTCAAATCACAGGCCCAACATTTCCCATTGTGAAGTTGCTCGGACGAAGGAACCATCATGAGTTCGTTGAATTCCGCTTCTTGAAGAAAACTACTGTACCGGCAGTACTGCTAGCTACAGTAGTTACTTCAGTAGAGGCCTCCTTTGGTTCATAGGATAGGAATTTTATAGGAATATGAAAATCATGGGAAGTAAGATGACATGCATCTCAATTCTTATAGAGAAAGAGATGCCATTTGATGCATAGGATAGGAATTTTCCATTGAGTCTAGGCTAATGTACTGGTAATTTGCTCTAAAAACTACAGTAGTAACTATTACTGGTACATGCTCGTAATTAATTAAACAAATGTACGGGCGACACACACACACACTAACTACTAGTACTACTACTTCTCACATGCTGGCCAGACGTCGTCGTTCTCCTTCCCGGCTTTGTCGGCGACACCCCACCGTGCTTGGATCTCCGCCGACCTCTCCGCAGCAGCTCGTGCGTCCTCTTCTTTCTTGCGGCGGTGGGCCTCTCTTTTCTTGAGTGCTTTCTGACTTTTTCGCTCCCTCTGTGCGGCTTTGGCCGCCTCTTGCTCTACTACCCATTTGGCCTTGGCAGCTTCAAATTCCGCCCACGTAGGTGTGAGGTCGCGAGCGGCGATGAACTCGGCACGAGGGGATGCCATCGCTTCCCAACCATTCTGTGTGCGGTCGTGGGCGGCGAGGAACTCAGCGCGGCGGGATGCCATCGCTTCCTTACCGGTTAAGTGTGCGGTGCGGTGGCATGAACGACGCTTGGTGACAGCTCTGGGGTGGAGTGGACGGACAACCGTATAGTGCATTGGTTTGTCAAGAGCTCAAGGACAGAAGATGAAGGAAATTTAGATTCCCCTTCAATCCTGGTCATTTATTACCGAGTAAAATGCATTGGCGGTCATCGAACTTGTTGTCGCTCGAAACTGGAATGATCGCAAAGTGTGACTTGAGGATATAATGAGACCAGGTTAAAATTATGAGTTCATGTCACCAATTGATGGCTCTCTTCAAGATGATCGAAATAGATATGAAGATGGTCCAAAACGGAGCCCAGGTGCAAAAGATATGACAATCTTAGAGATGCTCGTATTGGCATCAGATCAAAGAATGGCATGAAACCTAATTAAGATGAACTCATATGAAAAAGTCTTCAACAGTAAAGTTCTTCATCTCGTCGAAACGGACGATTTTGATATAAAACTCGTCTTAATCCGAAGTCGTATGTAAAAGTTAAAGCCAGTACAAGACGCTGCTGCACTGGATGGCTGGACACTCCGGGGACAACTATCCGGGTTTTGATTTTCTCTGTGGATGGCCGGACACTCCGGGTATGTTCGTCGGCGTTTTGAATTTCGTTGCTACAGACTTAGGAAAACAGCCGAAAACCCCCTCAAGATGACCTTAGATCAAAAAACGTCCAACATGAAAGTTGTTCGTCTCGTCGAAACGGTTAAGATTGCTTTTGGGCTCCTTTCCATCCAAGGTCGTTTACTCCCCCAAACATGGCCCGCAAGGTGCAGCCAGATTTTACTGAACAGTTTTGGAAAGTTCGGACCAAAAAAATCCGAATTGGACTAGGGTTTTGGATGTGAATTGAAGCCTTTTTGTTGCACGGGAAGTCCAGCCGCCTCTTATATACTTAAGGGATGACGGCCGATTGAACAACACACAATCGCAAAACCCATCTACTTTTTACCCTAGTTTTACATCCCTCCCTTGTTCTCTCTCTCTCGTTCTTCGTTCGTTCTTCGTATTGAAGGGCAGCGATTCTCGTGGCTCTAGGGGCGGGTGAACCGACCTAGGGCAGCCCATAGCCGCCGCGTGTCCAGACGGGGTCCCTCCCGGGCGCGTGGGGTTTCGGGTCCTGAAAAGTGCCCGCCGGATTGCTTGCGTACCGCGCTTCCGGACGGGTCTCCTTCGACGTGAGCTGCGGTGCATCATCCTCGGCGTTGGAGATACACGGTGATGTGTTCGTGTGCGAACACACTTTTCGGTGAATCCGCTGGGGACGAAAGATCAAGAATCATCATCAACCATGTCTAATCTCCCCAACCCCTCAGAAGTTGACGCCGATAACATCATTAAGCCCGGTCTTGATAAACTATCGGATGAACATCGCCAAGCCTACGAAGCGCGCAAGAAGCAGCGTGAAGAGGCTTTTGAGGCGCTCAAGAAGAAGCGCGAGGAGGAGGATTTGGAAGCGTTTCTTTCAAGTTTTAAGAAGGACCGTCAAGGCAACATCACTCCGGCTGGAAACGTCAATTTTCCTCCCCTCATCGACGAACAAGATGTGATCACTGTGAGTAAAGTTTTTTCTCCAGAGCAAGTGGCTGTGATTGAAAGTCTTGTTAGTAAAGGTAATGTGATGGCATACAATTCTTTTGTGGCTAGTGCTAATGCTCAGAAAAATATGCCTCCATCATCTAGTGGTACTGTTGGTATATCTGAAAACCCTAGTCCAATTTTACCTATTTCATCGGCACCACCTATGCAATCACAATATAATATGCCGTTGAATTTTTACCCTACTCAAACCAACCAGCTTGTGGCTGCACCTACATACCCTAATCCTATTATGAGTGTCCAATTCGGCGTCAACGCCGAATCACTTTGTCACACCACCCATAAGCGCAAGCATGTTTGGTCTTCCGCCGAATTATGGTTCGACGCCCATCCCACAAGTGGCACCAATAGCTAGTACTCAGGTTGCTCCTATGTCATTGCCACAAACATCTTCATCTACCTCGGATCCAATTTTAGCTAAATTAAGGGAGGATTTGCATAAGATGTTTCTAGAAACTTTTGGAAACGAGCCGAAAGTAAAGAGTCGTGTGTACCAAAAGCCTTATCCTGAACACTTCGATGCAATTTCTTACCCTCAAGGTTATAAGGTTCCTGATTTTGTTAAATTTAGTGGTGAGGGTACGAAAACGACTTGGGAGCATGTGAGTCAGTATCTAGCACAGTTGGGTGAAGCAGGTTCCATAGAAGAGTTTGAAGTGTGTTTATTTCCCTTGTCTTTAACTGGCACCGCATTTTCATGGTTTGCTGCTTTACCACATGGTTCAATTATCTTATGGTCGCAATTAGAGCAAAAGTTCCATGATCACTTTTATAGTGGTGATAATGAGCTGAAGTTGTCACATCTTACATCGGTTAGGCAAAAACATGATGAATCGGTCACCGATTATGTCAAGAGATTTAGAGATATAAAAAACCGATGTTATAGCTTAGTGATAACTAAGAGAGACTTGGCGGATCTTGTTCTTAATGGTTTGAAAACTCACATTAAAGAGAAGCTAGAAAGTTATGAGTTTTTGAGCATTAATCAAGTCTTACAAAAAGCTTTGGCCCAAGAGAGTCGAAGTAAAGAGGTCCATAGGTCTACAACCGATCGTCCTAGAATGCATATGGTTGAACACAATGATGATAATTCGGACGATGAGGTTGATGTCTATACTACTGAATTTGTTTGGTCCTCAAAGGCCAAACCCTATATGTGCAATGCTCTTAAGCCGATTCGCAAGAATCGTGATGAGGAGGTGAGGTTTACTTTTGATATATCAAAGTGTGATAAAATATTTGATGCTCTCTTGCAAGATAAGATGATTAGAATATCACACACCATACCGCCATTTGAGGAGCTGAAACGGCGTGCTTATTGCAAGTACCATAATTCATTTTCTCATGCTACTAATGATTGCAATGTTTTCAGACGACAGATACAATCGGCCATTAATGATGGACAATTGAATTTTGCTGAGATGCAAGTTGATAAACAACCCTTCCCGATAAACACCATGGACTTGGAGGGAAAGAAAATGTTGATTCGGCCTAGCATAGCCCAATCTGCTAATAAAGATAATGTTCTTATTGGTGAGCCCAGGAAAGGCAAGGAGGGCGACAAATTCTTGGGACGAGAGGTTGTGCTTGATAAGCAACCCGATGGCAAAGAAGTATTGAAGATCACCATAAAAAAATCCTTCACTCGGAGGGCACCACAAGTACAAGAAGATACTCATGTTAAATTTATCAAGGCCAAGAATTCAGAAGTTGGCAAGTGGGAAAAGAGTGAAGCTAAGCGCAAGCGAATCAGGCCAACTTTTGACATGTTGCTATCCAAATATGCAAGTCAAGCGGCCGGTTCTAGCTCTAATCGGCCATCGCATTCAAAGCGTTCAAAATTGCCTCCGGAGCAAGAGTTTCGACGATATGCAAGACCATATGGGTCATGGGCACCGACACCATGGATGTCACAACCCTCCTATGCGCCATATTACATGAGAGGCTTCAGTGGAGGATGGGGGCAGCCCCCAATGGCTCCTTATGCTTTCCATATGGGGTGGGCGGCACCTAGAAGGCCTGCTCGCGAGAGGCTTTATTATCCCACACAAGGCCGTTTGAGCTATGGTGCTAATCGGCCAGCAAAAATTTCTCCAAGTAGGGCCAATAAAAAAGTGTGGCGTGTTAAGTCATCTAATGCGGAAATTTCAGAATGCTACAAGCAAAAGGAGATCGAAAAGCCGATTGTTGGTAATCTGGCTACTTCTAATGGTGATATTGTTATTGTTCAGCAGGGTTCCATGGTTAGTGATCATGAGGCGAGCACAAGCAAGGCCAAACCAAGGGATCCCAAATATACTCAACCTAAGTGGTGTCCTCCCAGTTTAACCAAGACCATGAAAAGGAGATTACAACGCATGAGGAACCACGAGAAGGTAGAGCACAAAGAGGAGAGGTAAAGGGACGAATTGTTAAGTGAAATTCGGCCCATGGCACTCACAAAACAAGTGTGGAGGCCTAAACAAAAACAAAACACAGATGCTTCTACATTAGCTCCAACAACACCTTCACCATCAAAAGAGGATGATGCGACCCCTATTACATCGTCCACACCACCTGAAACATCCTCTTCAATTGAGGAAATATTTAAGCCCAATATACACAATGGGAGATGAAGATGAGATGGTGGATTATGAATCTACGCCGGTTCGGGAAGGTATGGATATTAATATGGTATACTACTTACCTGCGGAATTTCGTGCTATAGGTGAAGAAGGGGAGGTAGCCCAGCTGGATTTTGGTCCTAAGAATGCTATCTTCGAGAAGCCAAAAGAACTGGTGAAACACTTGAAGCCGTTGTACCTCAAAGGTCATATTAACGGATCGCCGGTTGCTAGGATGCTCGTTGATGGTGGTGCCGTGGTAAATCTTATGCCCTACTCGGTCTTCAAGAAATTGGGGTTAGATGATGATGCATTGACGAAGACCAATATGGTGCTTAATGGATTTGAGGGTAAAGAAAAGACAGAGGCTAAAGGTGTGATGTGCATGAAACTCACCGTGGGAAGTAAAACTTTGGCCACCACATTCTTCATCGCCGAGGTGCAAGGTAACTATAATGTTATATTAGGCCGCGATTGGGTTCATGCTAACCAATGTGTGCCATCTACCATGCATCAATTCTTAATAGAATGGATCGATGATGAGGTAGAAGTCATTCACGCGGATAATTCGGCTTGTGTTGCTTTGGTCGATGCATCGGTGGATTGGAATCATCTCGATGTTACTTGCTTAACAGGGCGTGACCTCTCGGAGTTTGATTTCCTTAGTGCTACAAGGAACGGGTTCATTCCCATCTCTTTAAAGCCGATTGGTGGTAATCGGTTACAAGGTATGATGTGAACAAGAAGTTAAAATCAACGGCCGATATAAAATATCGCCGTAAGCATAAACATGGCCGGTATAGAAATTATCGTCCTAAGCGCATATAAATGGCCGATGGAGTGTTGACATCATCCTTAGACCAACATATTGCAAGTTATTTTTCGGCGCGCAAGCTTTGCCGAAAAATAGGGGGGCATGTGTTGACACCAGATTTTGGCACGACCAAGAACTTAATTAAGATGGATTCAAATGAAGAAGTGCTCAAAGTAAGAACGTTCCGTATCATCAAAAGGAGAAACTTTGATGTTTGGGCCATCACCATCCGATCTCATCTCAAAGGCCGAAGTTGTGTTCGAAATACCGAGATTTTGTATTCAGAACACTATTCGGCTGATTACACCCTTAAGACTGTCTCGTATGCAAAAGTGATCTACACGGATTGTCTTCGTCTCGTCGAAATGATCGATTTTGATATAAGAAACGTCTCAATCGAAGTTCGTATGCAAAAGTTACAGCCGAAAATGTGTGGCTGTATCAGGATGGCCGGACACTCCGGGAATGATCATCCGGGTTTTGGATTTCTCCGAGGATGGCCGGACACTCCGGGGATGTTTGTCCGGGTTTTGGATTTTTCTGCCGCAGACTTCGGAAAACAGCCGAAAACTCCCTCAATATGGCCTCTGATCAAAAAACATTCAGCATGAAAGTTGTTCGCCTCGTCGAAACTGTCAAGATTGCTTTTGGGCTCGTTTCCATCCGAGGTTGTTTACTACCTCAAATGTGGCCCGCAAGGTGCAGCCAGGTTGTAAACCGAATAGTTTTGGAAAGTTCAGATTCCGAATTGGACTAGGGTTTTGGACGTGAATTGAAGCCTTTTCCTTGCACTGGAAGTCCAGCCGCCTCTTATATACTTAAGGGGTGACGGCCGATTGAACAACACACAATCGCAAAACCCATCTACTTTTTACCCTAGTTTTACATCCCTCTCTTGATCTTTCTCTCTCATTCTTCGTTTGTTCTTCGTATTGAAGGGCAGCGATCCTCGAGGCTCTAGGGGCGGGCGAACCGACCTAGGGCAGCCCATAGCCGCCACGTGTACAGACGAGGTCCCTCCCGGGCGCGTGGGGTTTCGGGTCCTGAAAAGCGCCTGTCGGATTGCTTGCGTACCGCGCTTCCGGACGGGTCTCCTTCGACATGAGCTGCGGTGCATCACCCTCGGCATTGGAGGTACACGGTGACGTGTTCATGTGCGAACACACTTTTTGGCGACTCCGCTAGGGACAAAGCTTTGAACGGTCTCCGGCTCGTTCTTGCTACAAAGAGATCGTCATCTAGGATTTGCAATCTACAAAGGTAACATGAATACCCAATTCACTTATGTTGATGCAAATAATGCATATGTTGTTGCTAGATCGTTTAATGAGAATAATGTATCGGCTAGCCCTAGCTTTATCAATCATGCATCTAATTATGTGCAAGAGCCGATGCAACAAAATATCCATGCTTCTACCTCATATAATTTTAGCAACATGGAACATATGTATACGACCTCCCATGCATCGGCAGCCCCACAAATCCATATGCCGATGAACAACATGATGAGTTCCGTTAATCAAGTTGAAACACTTCACGTAGGAACTTCTGAGAGTATGCAACAAAGTGTTTCACCTTTTTATTCATCGGCAACTAGCTTGCAATATGTTAATCAAAACATGCCGGTGGATACGGGAATTAGCCATGCTACTACTAGTTATCTGGCCAATTACCCTCAATCATCATATGCTGCACCTCATGCTACTAATTTTTTGCCACCATATGCAACTATGGGTATTCATAATTTGGCTTCACACCTTCACGCTAATAGCCGAATAAGTGAAAATTCTATAGGATCACATGTGTCTTCACCTAGTATCGTAGCATACAATGTTTCCCCTGCAAAATTACAGAATTTTGGTGACATCTCGTTACCAAAAGAGTCTAAAAGTGTCGGGGGGCAATTCTATCCAGATTGGGTCATTAAGAAAAATCTTACGTCTTTTTGGGACGAATGCAATGTTGTTCTACATGAATTAATAAAAGAGGGAAAGCCTATTAATTCTGCTGCAATTCAAGCTAGATTATATCAGAAAGAGAAAGCATTGGGTGTGGATAGAATTATCAGAAAAGATGGTGATTCGGATAGCAAAGTTAATTAGGCCATTGAAAAGACCGAATCAAATATTACATATGCCGAATCTATTCTAGAGAAACAGGATGACAATGTGTTGGGGAGCTATTCGAAAGAGGAACAACATATCGTTCAAGTAACGCAACCATCATGCTCTCCCAACGTGTTTGAAAAGGTATGTGTAGCAAGTGATTTACCTATCTTCCGATTTGGTCGCAACTTTATTGTTGATGCTTCTATAAGAGAAATTCTCATAAGTAATTTTGAAAGACCAATGAAGAAGGGAAATTTACTTGTTAGCAATAAAACTGTTATAGAACATATCGGTCAATCTATTGTGCCATTTATAAAGACCGATAGTGACCTATTATTGCAGCCAAAGTTTTCCCCATTGCTTTATCGAAATTTCATATCTAATTGGGTAGCTTTGCTTGTTTCATACTTGGCTTGCACTTGGTCTCAATTGAGACATGTATATTCTAACTATTTTCATTTTAGAAATTAAAAACTAAGGTTAAAATCTTTTGAGAAAACCGATGCTAGTATAGTTTCTTATTTAAGGACATCGGAAAAAGAATGCGAAAGAGAAATTCATAGCCGAATGGGAAGAAGCCAAATCTGAACCATTCGTTTGCTTAACTCCGAAGCCATTCTCACAACAAGATCGGCTAGAAAACAAAAGGTATACTTTCGATTCAAACATGTGTGATCAAATCTTTGATTTGTTGTTGAAAAATAATTACATTAGAATTCTTGATCAACATGTCAAGCCATCTATCCAAGGATGAATATATTGTAAGTTGCATGATTCGTTCAAGCATAATTTTGAGGATTGCAACATGTTTCGTCAAATATTTAAATCGTCCATTGAAAAAGGACGATTGAAATTTGTTGAAACACCAAGAGATGACCAGTCTATTCCAATTGGTCCTGATGGCAAAAGGTTTATGCATCAACTGCTTCAAGCTGATCCATTTAAAGAGAAGGTAAAAACTACAGGTGATGGGATCAGACTTTCAAGTAAAGAAGTTGTTGAAGAGCATAATGAACATAATCTTGAGGGTGAGAATTCCATCGAAACTACAATGGAGACGCCAAGGACTGGGGGGCAACAAGAAAATCCAAAGATCGGTGCAAGCACAACCAAAGGAAACAAAGGCCGACGTAAGCACAAAGGTAAAACACCGAAAGTCACTTTCGCGCAACTATTGGAAAAATATCAGAAGATAAGTGAGCAGAATAGTGCTTATCGGCCAACTAATGCAAAAGCATCAAGATCACCCCCTAGGCGCAAATCCAAGGATCGATATTGGCAAAAGAGAATTTGAATGCAACTTGTTCATATCCTTATTTTGGGCCGCCAATGCCAATGTCGTGGATGTCTCCCTACGCTCACGTAAATCCATATCCATCATGGGACAGGTATGATACAAGGGCACATTCTCTATCTTATTTTAAACCATCTCATCAATATTACGAAGCTCCGAGAAGACCAACATTTGAACAATCACATGTTAAAAGGACATTTCAATAAAAATGAATCGGTCCGGAGCCCATGGACGAAGAAAGAGGTGGTCAAGCAAGTATATAGGGTCAAGAAGGATGGTCGTAAGTGTGCTATTTCAGATTCGATTTCAAATGACAAAGAGCCGAGTAAAGTGTTGACATTGGCTACAAAAGGCAAAGAAGTAAAGCAATCAATTGTTAAAAATCAAAGTGCCAAATCTGAAGAAAAGAGGTTGAAAGTGCACAAGGTAAATTGTCATTAGTTCAAACAAAATCATAGCCGGGGCGCCCACTCGGCTTATCATATTGGCAAAAGAAGAAATTACAAAAAATCAGTGCACAAGAGCTTGAAACGAGAAACATGGCATGGGTTCCCAAAGGAAGTACTCAAAAGAAGAATGGTGTGCAAGCTTCCATTGCAAGAAGTGCGACAAATGTAAAGAAGGAAAAGAGTGAAAATTATGAACGAGCAAGCCGAAGGTTTCAACGTCTTTGGTGCACACATTATCCACATTCTCCAACTATGCCATTTATGCCGATGACATGGAATACATCCTCAGGTATGACTGGTTACCCTCTATGGACTTATTTTGATCCATGGACGCAATATAACTTTTTACATCATGCAAGGGTTTTACCACATCATCATTCATTTGATTAGCTGCATTTGGTTGCTGATCCATATGGCCGATATATAATTATCGCCCTAAGCATATAAATGGATGATGGAGTGTTGACATCGTCCTTAGAAAAAACAAGGTACAAGTTATTTTTTGGCACGCTAGCTTTAATGAAAAACAGGGGGCATGTGTTGACGCTCGAAAATGGCATGATCGCAAAGTGTGACTTGAGGATATAATGAGACCAGGTTAAAATTATGAGTTCATGTCACCAATTGATGGCTCTCTTCAAGATGATCGAAATAGATATGAAGATGGTCCAAAACGGAGCCCAGGTGCAAAAGATATGACAATCTTAGAGATGCTCGTATTGACATCAGATCAAAGAATGGCATGAAACCTAATTAAATGGACTCATATGAAAAAGTCTTCAACAGAAAAGTTCTTCATCTTGTTGAAACGGACGATTTTGATATAAAAATCGTCTTAATCTGAAGTCGTATGCAAAAGTTAAAGCCAGTACAAGACGCTGCTGCACTGGATGGCCGGACACTCCGGGCACAACCATCCGGGTGTTGATTTCCTCTGTGGATGGTCGGACACTCCGGGTATGTTCGTCCGGGTTTTGAATTTCGCTGCTGCAAACTTCGGAGAACAGCCGAAAACCCCCTCAAGATGACCTCAGATGAAAAAACGTCCAACATGAAAGTTGCTCGTCTCGTCGAAACGGTCAAGATTGCTTTTGGGCTTGTTTCCATCCAAGGTCGTTTACTCCCCCAAACATGGCCCGCAAGGTGCAGCCAGATTTTACCGAACAGTTTTGGAAAGTTTGGACCAAACAAATCCGAATTGGACTAGGGTTTTGGACGTGAATTGAAGCCTTTTCCTTGCACGGGAAGTCCAGCCGCCTCTTATATACTTAAGGGGTGACGGCCGATTGAACAACACACACTCGCAAAACCCAGCAACTTTTTACCCTAGTTTTACATCCCTCCCTTGTTCTTTCTCTCTCGTTCTTCGTTCGTTCTTCGTATTGAAGGGCAGCGATCCTCGAGGCTCTAGGGGCGGGCGAACCGACCTAGGGCAGCCCATAGCCGCCGCGTGTCCAGACGGGGTCCCTCCCGGGCGCATGGGGTTTCGGGTCCTGAAAAGCGCCTGCCGGATTGCTTGCGTACCGCGCTTCCGGACGGGTCTCCTTCGACGTGAGCTGCGGTGCATCACCCTCGGCGTTGGAGGTACACGGTGACGTGTTCGTGTGCGAACACTTGTCTTGATAGCTCACTTTGATCATTGTATACGAGATATGGTGATTATACGGTCACTGGCTCAGCGTATAGCTCCGTATTTGTCTGGTTGACGAGTCAAACAGTCCGCATGCGCCTCATCAGCTCGTGTTCTTTATCTATCTATCTATGCGGGTCTACTTGTCAGTGGAGAAAGAAATAAATACCAAAATTATGCGTATGTGAGGAATCAAACCACGAACTCGTCACTGCAATGCACACTCGTCAGCCAAATGGAAATGAAATACTTTGCGTTAAATGCACAAAGGTTTTTTTTAATATTATACGTGATGCACACATTAGCGCACACCGTCCATAGAGGCAAGTATCATGTACGCGTGCAGACAGCCAGACACTCACGCTCATGCTGTCAAACCACGCTAATGCATGCACGTCGCCCTCTCAATTAAAGTCCTGCTCATGGCGCAACGCAAACGGCGAGCCCGTCACCTGCGCGCCCCGGCGGTGCCTAACATTACTGTTTAGACGTTTGCTGGAGGCCTCCGCGAACACCGAGCATGTATTCACCTGGCTCAGCACCAACGGTCATACTCGTGACTCGGAGCCTTGCTCATGTATATCATCCATCACAACGACAATCTATAAAACAACCTAGCTAGAGAGGGTACTATGGTATGGAGTATGTACTATCGTGAGCAACCGATCATAGTACCACTGCACACGAGTGTGTGTCTGATCGATTCGTCCATTATTCGTAAGTTATGCATGGTTGTGTGGTGTCTAATGGTGGTCGTCGAAGGCTAGCTGGTGACAAGAGCGGTTGCATGAACGCCTGGTTGTCAATACGTGCCGCATACGCTTCAAAGGCTCATCATCCATGAGTTCACATTTTACCACCACGCCAGCGTCTGACCGCCCTGGCCTACCGAAACCCCTTTCATCGCTAGCGCGCGCTTCCCGCCTGAAACGGCCACCGTCTCTCGAGAACGTCAATGCCGCATTCACTGGACTTAACTGCAGGTGCAGTTGTTGTGTCACTGAAATGCGGGCCAGATGCCCGTTGGGCCCACATGTCAGTGAACCAACGCACCTGCGGTTAAGTCACTAAAGCAGCGTCCGCATTCACGCCCGACGCGACCTCTCACTGGCGCCGGCATTGCAGCAGCGCGACGGCCGAGAGAGCGCCACCCGTGCGGCATCCCGGTGCAAGCGACTGTTTCGCGTTAACGACACCATAGCCATCCTTCCGTCCGCCGCCCACATTAATGACACGCGGCTGCCGACGAACCTACTCCCGCGCCAGCCGTCCATCCGGCTACCGTGGCTCATTGCCATTCACCTGCTATATTAACTTGAGCCCCAGCTCCCATCCATAGCCAAAGGCCCACGCTCATTCTCCTCCGGTCCCTTCCTTCTGTCGGCACCACTCCAACCATGGCCTCCTGGCGCTCCAAAGCTCTCTTGGACGTACTATCGCAGGAGCAGACGAAGGACATTGGCGGCTCTGCTCCGGGCGCGCTCCAAAGCTCTCTTGGATGCACTGTCGCAGGAGCAGACGAAGGAGATTGCCAGCTCCCCCCCGGCCGCCCTCCGCCGCCACGACCACGAAGCCGGCGCGCGTGCGCGGGCGTAGCCGGCAGCGAGGAAGAGTAGTACACGGTAGGCCGCCGCTGCTTTGGTCCCAGGAAGGCCACCGCTCCTCCACTCAGTCGACGCCAGCTTGGTGGGATAAACATCGGCGGCCGATTAGCCGCTTGACGGCGACGTGGAGGCGAAAATCTTCAGAACCTTGTGTTCCGGAGGAGGAGGTTATCGAGGCGGATGAGGAGGAGGCAAAGGCAATGGCCGGCTTTCTCGGGTTCATGGCCGGACATGGTGGTCGGGCGCCGGCGATCATTTAGATTAGGTTTACAGTAGGTTTTAGTACAATTTGTGCGAAATATGTAATGAATTTCGTCCAGTTTATAGGAAAAGTTTTCAAAATGTAATGAATTTCATCCGGTTAATTTGAAATTTGCTTTATTTGCACGAATTTCGTCCGGTTAGTTCATATAGTTGTCGAAAGGTATGTGAGCAGCATTGGATGGCATCTATCAGTGTCCTCGGACAGATGCCGGTGTAAATTTGAGGGTCAGCGCTGGAGATGCCCTAACTATCATGCTATAATCGGTAACAGTGCTCCATTATTTCGCAGGGAACAGTTATCCCTCGATCAAAATCAGATCCGCCGTGTTTCGCACTCCTCCCACGTAAGAGTGTAAACTCTTGCTTACATAAAAATGGAGCAAGTGGACGGCACTGTAGCACGTCATATCACTCAAACTAGCCCGCCTAACGCACGGGAAATCACCGCCCTCGTCATTTTGTTCTGGATTTCTATCGATCGATCGCATGAAAATTTTACGCTTTGCAAGTTCAAAAGGAAAAGTTGGCACATTTACGACTCGTACACGTCGCATTCGCATCACACCCTCGACAGTCTGGCTCGCACGCCGCTCACCAGAGGGGACATGCGTTGTCTTGCATTTTCACTGACATGTGGGACTGCAATTGAATAAACCGTAGATAGTCGAAATCTAATCGCTCGACAGGCGTTAGCTAAGAAGAGAGAGACGAGGGAGGGAGAAGAGATGGCCCGCCCGCTGCGCATGGACTCCAAGAAATATATGGTGATAATGTGAGGTGGGCCATGTGGGAGCCCGGACACCTTCCAAGCCCGCTTCTGAACGCCCTGGCCCATGAGAACCCCCCCACCCCACCACCTCCCCGCGCGTGCTCCCCCCTCAGACGCCAGCTGCCCGCATTCATAGCAAGTAGTACCAGTAAAATTCTGGGCTATAAGGGCATGTACAATGGTTGATATGATAGTCTTATCATAAGACTTGCATGTAATTTAGAGATGACAAAAAAACATGTGTACAATGGATCATCTCTTAGGCTTATCTTCAATAACTAGTTATTCCTAAAAACATGGTGAAACATATTGTGCTAAGAGATCATCTCTTGTCTTCTCTTAAATAAGAGAAGACAAGCCTTTTCTTATGATTTCTCTTTCCTCCACCTCATCATTTATCCTATGTGGCATCCCTACAATAGAACCATTGTACATGCCCTAAGCCCTCTTATGTGGAGGAGAGAGAGGCATTGACAAAGTCAAGGAGTGGGATCTGCAGGAGCCCGTCTCTACACGTGCTCCTAGGTACAAAAAAACTAATTATATAAAAAAGAGGCATAAAAACAATTGTGTCTAAAAAAGAAAGGTAAAAACATTTGAGAGGAAATAGATAGAGAGAAAGTGAGAAAAAGTTGTAACCTTATAGCCAACCTTATAGTCAACACTATGGTAGCATTACATGAGGAAGGAGGGAGTGGTGCACATGCCAAGTTCACTTGGCTACCGTGTTTCACACTCCTCCGTCGTAACAGTGGAGACAATAGCTTTCATCAAAAATAAACAATGAATACTCGTTGCTCGTCCACTATATCGGAAAGAATACTTTCATTCGCCGACATGTGGGACGTCGACCATCCTGGTCCACCTGCCATGCACAAAATTATCCTGGTCCACCCCGGTCGTAGCGCAGGCCCAACCTTTCACATTGTAAGTTGGTCGGACAAAGGAACCATCATGACTTTGTTGAATTCCACTTCTTCAAGAAAACTTACTGTACCCGCAGTATTGCTACCACACGCGAAGACTGGACGGCATTGTACCACGTCATATCACTGAAACCCACTAGGCCAAACTAGCCCACCTAGGATTTGTACTCTCTCCGTTTCAAAGTTAGTAGTATAAAGTTGAGTCATCTATTTTGGAACGAAGGGAGTACGTCTCTGTACTGCTATGATTTTGTGTTGTACGTCTCTGTACTTTTGCTACGATTTTCCTACCCTATGAACCAAATGAGGCCTGAATGTATCCGTGTCGACTATTGTCTGATCAATCGCTAAGCCTACAATTTTAGGAGCTTGGGCTATTGGCCGATCGACGGCGGATCAGTATAAGCGTACCACGAGCTCATCAGCCCCAACGTTTCTCTTCGGTGAGTGTTTTGCAAGTACTATAGCTTGGACGGTAGCTAGCCTACTAACACCGAGAATCATCAAACTAGCCCTGCTGATATGATAAATAGTTCAAACTTACATCTAAGCATGCCATATATTACATCAAAAGCTGGTGAGGATACATCTGTTTCCACAACTCGGAGAGGGTTCACATGATTCACTATCAAACAAAAGTAGCAAGTACCGCCCACACAAGATAGTGCACTAGCCCTAAGATGGTTTGATAACACACATCGTTCTGGTAAAAAAACACAATGTAAACTACTCGGAAGGATTAGCACGACCAACTATTTCTTGTCATCGATCTCTCGGGCAATGACCACAACACGGACAGCGACATGGGAATCGATCTCTGGGGCGATGTCCACCGCGACATCAGAATCGATCTCTGGGGCGATGTCCACATGATGGATAGCGGCATCAGAATCGATCTCCGGGGCGATGTCAACAGGACGGACCGCGACATCGAAAACGATCTCTGGGGCGTTGTCCACAGGACGGGCCGCGACATCGGAATCATCAAGGATGTCCACCGGCACCTGCACAACCCTAACATATTAGCAAGCACATTGCAAATAATCAAAAACCATAACTATGGTAAGCCATTATTTTTTACCTTGTGCAGCTCACCGGGGGATCCCATCCCTCCGGGGGCCATCTCATCGTCCTCGATGGGGGCCATCACCTTGCCAGGGGAATACTGCTTCTCAACGGCGACTATCTCCTCACACTCGGCCTTAAGCCTCGCATAGGTGGCCACTAGAGTTTCTGGGGTAGGCACGGTGGGGCCCTTGCTGTTCTTCCAACTTTCTTTGAGGAGTTCGTCCGCCAACGTCGTCAACTCTTTGGCCAGTGCTTGTTTCTTGGAGTTCTTCGTTTCCATGGGTTGGCCCGCCAACATTGTCAACTCGTTGGTCGGTGCTCGCTTCCTGGAGAGTGCTTTCTCCAGCGGGTTGTCCGCCGACAACTATTTGCCTAGTGCTCTAGGATCCATCAATGAACTGACAAACAAAAAGCAATCAAAAGGAAACCACAATCGCAATGAAAACGGGAAAAGAATAGGCTATGAGAATCAGTCGGTGCTTCGCAAAGAAGATTCTTGGAATGAAAATATAGTAGCATCACTGATTCGCCCACCTTTCCTTCGTCGGCACAGAAGAAAAATGGTAGAAGTGAGTAGCCTGGAGTGAGGTTTTCTTCAAGAAAGGGGAGAAAGGGCTTCAACGAGCGTTCCAGTGAATTGATGGTTGCTTCGTCCAGTCCAACTTCGAGGCCACTTTACCACTGCTGGTAAAGGTGTGGGTTTTATGATATGATGGGTCATGACGTCCACACCGGGGTGACCGGTGAGTCTCGACTATAGCACCTCGCTGTGATTTGATGGATGGCATGTGGGCCCGGATGCTTTGATGTCCCGCATGTAGATAGAGCGGCTAGTCATATAGGATTACTCAATATTGTGCACTGCGACCAAGGCAGAGAGGAAAACGAGAGAACTACGCATTTATTTACGGTGTAGATTCACTCATTTTGCTCTAGTACTACTCATTTAGGGTGTAGTCTAGTCACTTGTTGAAATCTCCAGAAAGACAAATACTCCTTTCTGGTTTACAGGCCTATACTAGCAAGTAGTACTACAATAGTGGGCTAGCAATTTTGTCTCATGCAAGAGCCTGACTATATGCGTGCTCCAAGCCCTTCTCGACCCACTTTTGGGTGTTTGGTAGGGTGTATGAAGGGTGCATGAGTCCACACTAGCTTAACACAAATACACTAGGAGCATGCATGAAGAGGGGTGCTGGGATGAGCATGCACGAAGAGGGAACAACTATGCTGAGATGAGAATGCAACCAAACACACTATGGCGAGCGTTCGCAACTGCCACATTCGGGTTGCGCTTGGCTCTTCGCCTCTTCGAGAAGACGAACAATGATGTTACTACTACTTCTACAGTATCGAATCCACTGCTGCATGTCCATCCACCGCGTGCGGGAGGGATAGCTTGTTGTAGTACTCTATAAGGCTAGTTGTAATGGGAGTACTATCATAGGTAGTACTCCCTCCATTCCTAAATATTTGTCTTTCTAGAGATTTCAACAAGTGACTACATAAAGAGCAAAATGAGTGAATCTACACTCTAAAATATGTATATATACATCTGTATGTGGTAGTCCATTTGAAATATCTAAAAAGAAAAATATTTAGGAATGGAGGGAGTATCATGCATGCCAACTAGGCAAATTTGATGAGGTGGCATAGAAGTAAATGAAGAAAGAGAGGGTTGAGTATCATATCATGATACCGTATCATATTAAATGTTGTGCTACTATGTGTCATGCATGCTAATAAATGAAGTCATAGATGATACTAACATATGATACTATGCACTACGGATGTGTAGTATCATACACTAGTATCGTATGCATGATACTAGTATTCCATTACGACCAGCCTAAGCAAAAGCCTGTCCTCGTCTGCGAGCCACCGCGCGCATGGGCGAGGGAGAAGGCGTGTAGTAGTAAAATCAAGCTTCTCCTCGTTGTACGAGTTGACGCGACACATCATAGCACTGGCCCCACATGGTTGCCTCTAAACTTGGCTGAAAGACCCGCAGTGTACAATACTCCATTTGCTGCAACCTCTAACATTTACCCCACCACAAATTAAAGTACATATTCCTGTCTTGACCAGATGAGCGTGCAAACTACAATCGCCAGGATGACAGGTAGGGCCAGAAGATTATTTTAATCAAAAAAAGCATGGAGCCGACCCCAACAATTTTAAGCTTACAGGCACGGTACACGCTATCCTAGACTACTCTACACATGAAACTGCCACACGAGCGTCCGGGCTGCGCTTGGTTCTTCGCCTCTTCGGGAAGTCGAACAATGATGGAGTACTACTGCAGTGGAGGAGTAGTACTACAGTATGCTTCTGGCCATCTGACACCGATTGAACTACTGCATGTCCACCGCGTGCGGGAGGGAGAGCGTGTAGCGAACAAAAGCTTCTCCTAGTCCTGCCAGCCACCACGCTCATGGGCGAGGGAGGGACGCGGCTTCATTGACTTACTGCTCCTGCCTTTGCGTGTATGACAGGTGGGCCCAACAGGTGGGCGGCCCACCTGTCATGCAGCCAAAGGCTGGTGCACGAGGGAGAGGCCGTTATAGTAATCAAACTTCTCGGTCTTGTATGAGTTGATGCGACACATCAAAGCACCGCACTCGATATATTTCAATAATTTACGTTTACCGATGCATTAATTACAACACATGCATGCATGCCGTGACTCTCCTTTTGATACTTGCATGTGTTGATTTAATGCACCTTGCCAAAATTTGACTATAAATTTAACTAACCAAATGTTCATGCATGTCACAAAAAATTACATAATTGAAAACTATGTTCAAATACGAATCAAACGATATAATTTTTGTTAACATGCACTAACATTTTGTCAGTTAAATCTTTGGTCAAAATTTAGCACCAATTACAAAGGGGCCCAATAAATATTGTACTCTCACATTTTTTTTTGAGGATACTCCCACATAGAAAATATAAATAATAATGCATGTTGGGGTAGCCCACGTTTCCGATAATTTTAGCCGTGGGCTTGTTCACAAATTTTACGAGGGGGTGGTTGTTCATTTAATGGAGGGTCTTGTACCAAACTTGAACGATACAAAGTGCGACCTGGCATACCGTGACACCACTTGGAATAAGCGGGTAGCTATCTCAAAAAACAATCAACAACTCAAAGAAAAAACGGCGACCTGGCACGTACACAATTTTAAACGATTGTTTTGATGGAGTGAAAAAGGAAAACTACCCCACTACATATATATAGGCCGGAGCCTCCGCGTTTGCTTGCTAGGGTTGCTCTATTCACACACTCTCATCCTCTACAGATCTAAACAAGATAGTGGTGGTAACACTGTCTTTCTCCCTTCAAAAAACACTGCCTTTCTATCCTCACCACTGGTTACAGATCCGAACATATCCCCCTCCGCCGGTGAAGGGAGGAGGGGCAGCGTTTAGGCCGTCGTCGATAGCGAGGGAGGAGACCCACTGCCGGCCGCACCGTTATCTCTGGCCGAGCACCGGCGCGGGAAGTCCTCTGAACCCTTTGTCGTTGCCCTAGTGTGGGTGGATCCGGCCTCCCGTGCCCACCTATCCACATCCCGACGACCTTCAGGTATATCTTCCTTCAAAACCGCCCTAGCTCTACTTCCCCAGCTCGCTACGTCACTGCATGTGCATCATTTTCTACCTCTCAGCCCCTCTTGATCGGATGGTCCAACGACACATATTTTTCTTCTATTGTTAGAGGTAAAGCTACTTCATGGAGTCGAATCTTGTACTTGGTTCAAACAAAAAATAGAGTGGGGGTGGGGGAATTTAGTATGTACATCGGACTTGGTACAAACAGGAAGGATAGAGGGTGAAAGTAGTACAGTCTGGTCATCCAACCGGTCTCTTGGTCGAAAAGGGAAATATAGGGGAAACACTGTACACAATGGTATGACCAGGACTAGATTTGCTATCCACACATAAGATGGCCGCACGCATCATTATGATGCAGAGGCCGGGGGCACGCCTCCATTTCCAAAAAAACATAGGAGTAGGTTGCTAGAGTGAACAAAAATGGGACCAACCCAGATATGTTTCTTGGATGTTTGTTTCTCGGGGCAACAAACTCTGAATCACCACTTTATGCCCCGGTTTAGGTACATGGTGCTGGAATGCTGGTGCACCCACTGTCCCATGCCCTTATACCAAATATTTAGCTGTTCTTAATCTAATGCCCCTGGTAAAATGAAGCCATGCCACTGGTATAAGCCATGACAAGTTTAGCCAAATGTTTTTGCCTATAATTGTTTGAGACTCTGACTGTTGATAATCCCCAAGTGCAGGGAATCATCATAGCAATTTCCAAAGGTGGAAGTGATAAGTATGGAGTGTCAAACCCACAAGGAGCTAAAGGTAAGATCAATGTTCTCTCAAGCCCTATCTGCCACTGATACGACTCTACATGCACCAAACGTTTGCTTCCAACTAGAAATGAGAAATAAAACTACGTTGTGGGTATGAAGAGGATAACTTTGCATGATATCGGAGAGCTAAAATATAAAAGTAGGTGTTGTTATCATAAAGTTAGAATATATTACTAAATATTATAAATAGCGAGTGTGGAATAATGGTGGATCGGTGTGCGTAATTGTCCTAGGCAACCGTTGACAAGACCGGTGATCACTATTGCAGTTTCATATGAGGGAGAGGCATAAACTAACATACTTTCTCTACTTGGATCATATGCACTTATGATTGGAACTCTAGCAAGCATCCGCAACTACTAAAGATCATTAAGGTAAAACCCAACCATAGCATTAAAGCATCAAGTCCTCTTTATTCCCATATGCAACAATCCCTCTTACTCGAGTTTGTGTTTCAGTCACTCACTAACCCACTATAAGCGAATCATGAATGTATTGCAACACCCTACAGCGGGAATCCCTCACGCTTGCGCGACACGGAGGGCACCATAGGACAGCACCAAAATAAAACATACAACTCGTACCAATCTATATCATCAATCAACCCAAGGACAAAAGATATCTACTCAAAACATCATAGGATGGCAACACATCATTGGATCATAATATGTGGCGTAAAGCACCATGTTCAAGTAGGGATTACAGCGGGGAGTGGGAGAGTGGACCGCATAAAAGAGATGAGGATGGTGATGATGATGGTGATGTTGATGAAGACGATCACCGTGGCGATGATTCCCCTCCCGATGGCACTCCGGCGCCACCAGAAGAGAGGAGGAGAGGTTCTCCCCCTTGTGCTTCCTCCTCCATGGCCTCCCCCCTAGATGGGGAAAGGTTCTCCCTCTGGTCCTTGGCCTTCATGGCGATGATGGCCTCTCCGGGATACTCCTCCATGGACACCGGTGATGATGGCCCCCTCCGACAGGGTGCCGGAGAGGGCCTAGATTGACTTCTCGTGGCTACAGAGGCTTGCGGCGGCGGAACTTCTGATCTAGGTTTCTTTCTGGAAGTTTGGGTGTATATAGAAGAGTTTTGCATTGAT
The DNA here is from genome assembly GCF_018294505.1 of Triticum aestivum. NCBI lineage: Eukaryota > Viridiplantae > Streptophyta > Magnoliopsida > Poales > Poaceae > Triticum > Triticum aestivum. Next base: position 470,299,366 of record NC_057799.1, on the reverse strand, counting down.
TTCACGTCAGGGGGTCTCCGGGCTGTCCACGAGGCAGGGGGGCGCGCCCCCACCCTCGTGGGCAGCCCGAGACTCTTCTGGCCTGCTTCTGGTACTCCGTGGGCTTCTTCTGGTCCAAAAATGATCTCCGTCAAGTGGCACGTCAATTGGACTCCGTTTAGTTTTCCTTTTCTGCGATACTCTAAAACAAGGAGAAAACAGAAACTGGCACTGGGCTCTAGGTTAATAGGTTAGTCCCAAAAATCATATAAAATATCATATAAATGCATGTAAAACATCCTAGAAGGATAGTATAATAGCATGAATACTTCATAAATTATAGATACGTTGGAGACGTATCAGCATCCCCAAGCTTAATTCCTTCTCATCCTCTAGTAGGTAAATGATAAAAGAAATAATTTATGAAGTGTGAATGCTAGCAAGTGCATAAGTTTGATCAATGATAATTCCAATCACTTTTTCTAGCATCATTATATGTCATAACAATAGCTCATCTCATAAAACTTTTCATGATCAAGTAACAAGCAAATCACATGTTTAAAGTATAGATCATAAACTTTCTTGAAAACTAACAAACAATATTCTCAGTCATCAAACAATTGCAATTCATCTTATTTTCAGGAAGATTCTATGTCAGAGCTTTGATTTAGCAAACTCCACATACTCAACTATCATTTAGTCTTTCACAATTGCTAACACTCACGCGATATTTATGGGTTCAAAGTTTTAATCAGACACAGAGAAAGATAGGGGCTTATAGATTCGCCTCCCGACCTTTTACCTCAAGGGTAATGTCAACAATAATAGTTCATGATGCCTTACATCCAATTGGATATATATATCAGAATCTTTCCAACACAAGTTGCTTGCCAAAGGATAAAATGTAAAAAGGAAAGGTGAAAATCACCATGACTCTTGCATAAGGGTAAGAGATAAAAGTAAAAGATAGGCCCTTCGCAGAGGGAAGCAGAGGTTGCCATGCGCTTTCAGGGTTGGATGCACAAAATCTTAATGCGAAAGAACATCACTTTATATTGCCACTTGTGATATGGACCTTTATTATGCAGTCCGTCGCTTTTATTTCTTCCACATCACAAGATCGTATAAAGCTTATTTCCTCCACACCAGTCAACCATACATATTTAGAGGGCAATTTTTATTGCTTGCACCGATGACAACTTACTTGAGGGATCTTACTCAATCCATAGGTAGGTATGGTGGACTCTCATGGAAAAACTTGGTTTAAGGATATTTGGAAGCACAAGTAGTATCTCTACTTAGTGCAAAGAATTTGGCTAGCATGAGGGGGAAAGGCAAGCTCAACGTGTTGGGCGATCCATGACAATATACTTTATTTCAGATATAAGAAAACATAACCCATTACGTTGTCTTCCTTGTCCAACGTCAACCTTTCAGCATGTCATATTTTAATGAGTGCTCACAACTACAAAAGATGTCCAAGATAGTATATTTATATGTGAAATCCCTCTCCCTTCAATATTCTTTCATGAATTGTTCAAGTGACCAATTCTACGTTTGCTAACTTTCAATAAGTTTACTACCTATACTTATTATGTGTGAAGTCATTACTCCCCATGTTATAAGCATACGAAACATATATAAATTCAGATTTATGACATTCAATTTATTCAACCATTTACTCATAGGATATACATGAAGCACATGAGCAAATGACAAACTACTCCAAAAGATATGAGTGAAGAACACTGAGTAGTCAAATAATTAACTAGCCATGGGAGGATTCTTTTTCATTCAATATTTCAGATCCAATAATTTTATTCAAACAGCAAGTAAATTTGAAAATACGCTCCAAGCAAAACACATATCATGTGACGAATAAAAATATAGCTCCGAGTAAGGTATACCGATAGTTTTGAAGACGGAAGAGGGGATGCCTTCCGGGGCATCCCCAGGCTTAGGTGCTTGAGTCTTACTTGAATATTACCTTGGGGTGCCTTGGGCATCCCCAAGCTTAGGGTCTTTCCACTCCTTATTTTCCTCATATCGATATCTCACCCAAAGCTTGAAAACTTCAAGCACACAAAACTTAACGAAACTTCGTGAGATAGGTTAGTATGATAAAGAGTAAACCATTTACTTTGGTACTGTCAAAGACAAGGTTCATAATTGTTCCCACACAATGTCTACTGTACCATATCATTTCTACAATTTATATTGAGAAATATAATCCATAGAAACTAGAAAACAAGCAAACTATGCAATGAAAACAGAATCTGTCAGAAACAGAACAGTCTGTAATGATCTGAACATAAACCATAATTATGCTACTCCAAAAATTATGAAATAAATTGGTAGACGTGAGGAATTTGTCTATTAATCTTCTGCAAAAAGAATCAACTAAAAATCACTCTTCTGTAAAACATGACAGCTAATCTCGTGAGCGCAAAGTTTCTGTGTTTTACAGCAAGATCACATTGACTTTCTCCCAAGTCTTCCCAAAGGTCTTACTTGGCACTTTATTGAAACAAAAACTATAAAATATGATTACTACAGTAGCTTAATCATGTAAACACACAAAAACAGTAAGGGTAATGTGGCACCCCGATCCGCATGGAGCAGGGGGCCTTCGCACGTCAGCCCAGGATAACACCTGACGCATGACAGGTCCATAATACAGCATTCCAGGTACAAAAATATTCATCAAATACATGTATATGAGATTACATCATTGATGAATACAATTATCTGGCATAGCCCTAAGGCTATTAAATGACAGCGGAAGTCTGATAAAAATGGCGGCGGAAGTCTTGGTTTGGCAATATAACAACTCTGGCTGGGCTCCACAACTCACAGGACTGGCAAGATTACGGCCTAGCACGACGGATCAAGCGAGCAATATGGGTACGACCTACAAAACTGGCATGACACGCCAGGTCAGTACATTGAATGTACTTGCAAGACAACCAAATACATAGCATCCAAACAAGCAGAGGACAAGGCAAGAACCAAGCGTATGCAACAACCTATCTCATATCAATCACTTAACATGGCATGATATAGATCAACTGAGCATGAACCACATCATAGCATCTACTAACATGGCAATAACATGGCATATCAAAACATGCTTCTAACATGGCAATAGCAAAGCATATCATCTCAGTCATGGCATAATTTAACATATAAATCAAAGCATGGCATGACATCATGAAACTATGCTGAAAATAAATTACCGATCATATCCAATGCAGACATAATATGTTAACTTTATGCAACCATCTTGTTCTGCCGTGGTTCTTTAAATGCAAACATATTACTCATGCAATGCAACCAAACTTGTGCACCGAGTCCCTCGGACTCTCTTACCAATGTGTTGCCTCGCAACCGAACGGTGATCTTTCCGGCGATCACAACCATGACCAACACTTGGTCTCCAACACTCACCGAGACCTCGTCTCCTGATCATATCAGAACATCGTCGTGACTTCTCATGACTATCTGATAGTCCAAGTCACCATATTCTTGTTATCACATATTTATTTACCAACCTAATTATTTCAGGTTTATCCTCCATTTCGACCAAGACCTGATAGTGGGACCTACTACGAACTATTGCTATCGATAGACTTTATACACTCTGCAGAGGTAGCACACTGTACCCACACCACGAAACCCATGGCCTCGTCATCCCATTCGGGTGGACCAACGGCATTCCGACGAAACCAACCTACTGCCATGACGCTCTCCCGGCCACTCCGACCCAATCCCCAACGGGCTGGTCCTGGGTGGCCCCGTGTCTACCAAATACACCCCGACCACCGTCGTGGTTAACTCCCACTCGGGGACTGGTACCAAAAATCTCAAAAACGAGCACACAAGGTTATGTCCGCTTACCTGATCAGGGCAAGCACGCCCATAACCTTCCCTAGTGGGAGGCACCGGCGAGAGGTCATGATAATAGCTCGCATTAAGGCCTTCCCACAAAGGCAAATGTGGCTGCACTGAAAAAGTTCGATTTGGTGGCACTATGCCTCGATCCCATCGATGACGGAGGAGGTTTGTTATTATTAAGTCATTTTATTTTCTTCTCCATCATCATGAGCATATTAAACATGAGTGCAACAATGAGCATGCAGCCTCAAATAGATGGACAAAATATCGAACTTCTCAAGTACACAACTATCAAATACAGAGCATGACAATATCAAGTACTAGCACGGTGCATTTCAATCATCATAACATCTTATAACGATGCCATGAAAATAAAGTAGAGTAGTGTCATGGTAAATAATAACATTTTAATTAGCATGGCCAAGGTATCATGAAAACATAAGCATGCAAGATAGGCATAAAGAAGTAACTGCCGATGAAAACGATATAAAACAACTTCAACTACACACACACAACGTGCAAGCAAAGTCAACATGCAAGTTCAGGGCTCATGATAAGAGGTTGGCTTGCCTGGGGTCGACAAATACTCCGGGAAGAAGTGCGGAACGATCACGGAAAGATTTGCCGGAAACAGCTCTCTCTCGGAGGGGGCTGATTCGGAGCTACGGGTAAAAAGATACGAACGTTTAAAACTCAAGGACTAGTCTGTAAAAATACTTCTACAAACAGGTCCCTGGTGGTCTAAACAGAACGTGTCTTTTCTGAAAATACGTCTTCGAGAGGGGGAAACATATTCCCGGTCGAAGGAGAGAAAAATACGCTTTTCGAGATTGAAAGCGCACTTTCCAGAAATGCGCTTTCGCACGGGGAAAACGACTTCGCGGCGTGGCGCCGCCACTTATCCGACGTGGCAAGCGGGGCCATGCCCTACGGTAGCCGACAGGTGGGGCCGCGCGGGAAGGGGGCCCGCCTGGCCTGGCTTCTTCTTCCTCACGCTCGGGCACGCGCCTGGCCAAGGGAGGAGGACACCCCGACGGCGACTGCCGGCGATTCCGGCCACGGCGGGGGTCGTGCGACCTACCCAGATGACCAGGGAAGGGAGGCGCAACCAGAGGTGGTCTCCATTGACGGCGAGAGGCGCTGCAGAGAGAGCAGCAAGGCCCGCGGCATAGAGGAGTTTCGGCCACCGGTGGAGCAAGGTGCTCTGGTAGGGGAGAGAAAGGGCCGAGGCTACGGGGAGACTTGGTGGGATCTATAGGTTGCAGTGGTGGTGGAGGAACGGCGAGGAGGGCTCGGGAGTGCCGGAATCGATGGAGGCCCGAGGCGGCGGCCACGGTGGTGATGGGGTCAGAGAGGGGCTCTGAGCTCGGGGAGAGGCTCGGGGAGGGGGTTGTGGACTGCGAGGATGCTCGGGGCGTGCTTAAATAGCCGCGGGAGGGCTCGAGGGGGAGGGGAGGAGGTGGCACGCGGCAGGCGACATGTCCGTGCGCCGGCGAGGGGCGCAGTGTCGGCAGGCGCGGCCAAGGCTCACGGGAAGCGGCGGGAAGGCGACGAGGAGGGTGCGGACGAGCGCCAGAGGCTCACGGAATCGAGCAAAGCTCGCGGACGAGAGGAGGAAATGGACAGGGGCGAGGAAGAAGACGATGGCCACAGTGGCGTACTGTTTGGTCCTTGGCATGGCTCACCGGAGAAGAAAACCAAGGGGGCCAGAGGTCCAGAGGGGAGAGGACGCCGAGGGGGAACTGTTGGACATTAATGGCGAGGCCAGAGCCTGGTCGGAGCAGCGCTGCCGACGACAACAGTGGCTAGACCACCGTTTTGGCTGGCTGACCTCGTAGTCAGCACTGGCATGGCGCGCTCTGGGTTTTTTACTGATGTAAGTTCATGTCTACCACGTAGTCCTTCCAGCGTGGAGTGTTACCATGGTGAAAGATCGGGCAGAGACAAATGGAGATGAGTGAAACAAGCTCCACAAGTTTGCTGTTGCAAACTTGGCAACATCCTAGAGATTAAACCAGAGAGGGTAAAAGGTAAAATGGTTGTCTGGGAGGCTTAGGGTAGAAAGGACTACGGCCCTGGGAGTTTTGAGGTAAAATGGACAACTATTTACCATAGTTGCTGTACAACCACCAAAACTGACCCAGAAACTTAATCATGATGAAACACTCACTAGGAGTGATGGATTGGGCTATAACTTGGCAAAGCCTGATGATTTGAACATACCATGATGCTGTAAAAAGTTCATACCAAATGGACTCACCAAAATGGTACTTCCTTCACAGCTATCATTTCTGTCCAAAAACTTCAGAAAAATCCTCAGGGCAATTGGTCAAGTGAAATGAGACACAATCTTGTGGAGATAGGTTATATGGGTAGGATAAGGCCTGGAAAAATTATCAGCCATAATGGAGCAAGATAAAATACACTTGCTTCACAAACTGAAAATTTGGACAGAAAACAAGAATTTCTCCTGTGCTCACATAGTTCAATGAAATGAACTGAATTTGGGTGGAGGATAATTATTTGAGATACTTGAGAGGATGGAAAAGTTTTATCCCATTTGGAAACACTATGAAGGTACTTCCTTCACAAACTTGTGTTTCTGGTCAGAAACTTTGAAAAATTGCACAGGGAGCTAGGGTGAATGGATTGAGCCCATATTTGGTATCCATGGGTTATTTAACAATGTTAAACACCTTGCCAAATTTCAGCTCAATTGGACTTAGAAATAAAGCACTTCCTTTGCAAAATTTCAGAGAAGGCAGAAACTTGCATTGGATCATGTGCCAAATTTTGAACTGTGGAATCATGATATTAGGATGGAACTAGTGATTATATATCAAGGACAAGCTCCACAATTTATGTGGGAATTTTCTCTGCTATAAAAATAGTAGTTCCTTTGGAAATTGGCAGAAATGCAATATTGGCATTAAATAGGAAAAGGCAATTTTCCTTATTTAATTATGGCCAATATACTTGCCAGAGCTTGGATTAGGCATAAGCATCAACTCCACCAATTCTCATGAATTTAGGAGATGGCTAGATATACCTTTGTATTTTATTCCTCAGAAAGGCAAGAAAAGGAATAAATCATAATTCAAAAATATTGCATTGGACTTAGCAATATTTTTGCATATCCAAGGTTAAGAAAGATAGGATGATCTCTGGGATCAATTTGGAGGATCAACAGAACAAGGAAAATGGTGGCTCCTTTGTAATCACAAGGGCATATCCAAATTCCAAAATTTTGGAATTAGGGTTTAAGAGGGTTTGAGAGGATTTGAGCTGATGCAAATGAGGTCTTGCCCACTGAAAAAGACATGAGCAAGGTTTTGAAAGGTTGGAAATGACAAAATTTCTCAGAGTCATCCAGCAAACGCAGGAGAAAGATTTTGAAAATGAGTGCCAGGAAGGAATAACAGCACAAAAATTGATAACCTAATTTTGGGACTGTTACAGGTAAATATTGGGTTGTCTCCCAACAAGCGCTTTTCTTTAATGCCTTTTAGCTAGGCATGATGATTTCAATGATGCTCACATAAAAGATAGGAATTGAAGCACAAGGAGAGCATCTTGAAGAATATGACTAGCACATTTAAATCTAACCCACTTCCTATGCCTAGGGATTTTGTGAGCACACAACTTATGGGAACAATAATCAACTAGCATAGGAAGGCAAAACAAGTATAACTTCAAAACTTTAAGCACATAGAGAGGAAACTTGATATTATTGCAACTCCTATAAGCATGTATTCCTCCGGCATAACAATTTTCCATAGCATCATGGATAGCAATTTTGTTCTCATACTCAATTGGAACCTCTTCCGAAATAGTGGAATCATTACTAGCTAAAGTTGACACTCTTCCAAATCCACTTTCATAAATATCACACTAAGATTCAACACCCTTCAAAATAGTGGGATCACTAATTCCTAAAGTTGACACTCCTCCAAACCCACTTTAAATGATAGTATTATTCATACTCCAAAGGATATAAGTGAAGTTCATGGAGCATTCTACAATTAACATAGACTAACCAATATCCAAGCTCAAAATGTATAAGTGAAGCACATGAAGCATTCTATAAAACCATACTCAAAAGATTTAAGTGAAGCACAAAGATCAATTCTATAAGATCATTCTTAAAAGATATAAATGAAGCACATGAAGTATTCTATAAATCAATGAAGGGATATCTCATGCTAGCATGGTTCTTAAAAGAAAAACAAAAACACAAAGGACACAAATCATGTGAACAAAACAAAAACCGAGGTATACCGATAATTGTTGAAGAAGAAAGATGGGATGCCAACCAGGGCATCCCCAAGCTTAGATGCTTGAGTATCCTTTGAAATATTTACTTGGGGTGCCCTGGGAATCCCCAAGCTTGAACTCTTGCCTCTCTTTATTCTTCTCATATTGATAGCTCCTCGACCTTCGGACACTTCATCCACAAAAACTTAACAAAACTTTGTGAGATCCGTTAGTGCAATAAAGCAAATCACTACCTTTAGGTACTGTAATGAACTCATTCTTTATTTATATTGGTGTTAAACCTACTGTATTCCAATTTATCTATGGTTTATAAATTATTTTATTAGCCATAGATTCATCAAAATAAGCAAACAACACACGAAAAACAGAATCTGTTAAAAACAGAACAGTCTGTAGTAATCTGGAAGTTTGGTAAACTTCTGTAACTCCTAAAATTATGAACTAAATTTGAAAATTTGAACAGTTTGTACAGAAGTAATGTGCAAAAAGTTTCAGACCCATTTGACTTTCCAGTAAAAAATGTAAATTCACGCACTACAGCCAAAGTTTCTGTTTTTGTTCTGCACATAGTAAACAAGCAATCTAATCATCCTAAAACCAAAGCTTTGCACATTATTTTTATAATAAAATGGATATATACAAGGGGATAATTATTTACAGAGAAACTTCCATGAAAAATTCTACATTGTTTCCGTGAGCATGAACACAAGTGCTAAGGGTCGACCCTCACTTCTTCAATGCATAACTTTCCAATCACTTCTCTTTTTGAAAAAAACTTTTTAGGCATGAGAGGCAAGTATTTTTTTGTATTTTCATTCTTTTAATTTTTTTGTATGTTTCACCCACAACTAAACAGAAACAAAAAGGAAAAAACAAAATCTACTTAGTGAAGAAAGCAAACAGGCACACACGAGAATATCAACCCCACGCTATTGCTCCCCGGCAACGGCGCCAGAAAAGAGCTTGATAATCCCCAAGTGCAGGGAATCATCGTAGCAATTTCCAAAGGTGGAAGTTATAAGTATGGAGTGTCGAACCCACAAGGAGCTAAAGGTAAGATCAATGTTCTCTCAAGCCCTATCTGCCACTGATACGACTCTACGTGCACCGAACGTTTGCTTCCAACTAGAAACGAGAAATAAAACTACGTTGTGGGTATGAAGAGGATAACTTTGCATGATATCGGAGAGCTAAAATATAAAAGTAGGTGCTGTTATCATAAGTTAGAATATATTACTAAATATTATAAATAGCGAGTGTGGAATAATGGTGGATCGGTGTGCGGAATTGTCCTAGGCAACCGTTGACAAGACCGGTGATCACTATTGCAGTTTCATATGAGGGAGAGGCATAAGCTAACATATTTTCTCTACTTGGATCATATGCACTTATGATTGGAACTCTAGCAAGCATCCGCAACTACTAAAGATCATTAAGGTAAAACCCAACCATAGCATTAAAGCATCAAGTCCTCTTTATTCCCATACGCAACAATCCCTCTTACTCGGGTTTGTGTTTCAGTCACTCACGAACCCACTATAAGCGAATCATGAACGTATTGCAACACCCTACAGCGGGAATCCCTCACGCTTGCGCGACACGGAGGGCACCATAGGACAGCACCAAAATAAAACATACAACTCGTACCAATCTATATCATCAATCAACCCAAGGACAGAAGATATCTACTCAAAACATCATAGGATGGCAACACATCATTGGATCATAATATGTGGCGTAAAGCACCATGTTCAAGTAGGGATTACAGCGGGGTGCGGGAGAGTGGACCGCGTAAAAGAGATGAGGATGGTGATGATGATGGTGATGTTAATGAAGACGATCACCGTGGCGATGATTCCCCTCCCGATGGCACTCCGGCGCCACCAGAAGATAGGAGGAGAGGTTCTCCCCCTTGTGCTTCCTCCTCCATGGCCTCCCCCCTAGATGGGGAAAGGTTCTCCCTCTGGTCCTTGGCCTTCATGGTGATGATGGCCTCTCCGGGATACTCCTCCATGGACACCGGTGATGATGGCCCCCTCCAGCAGGGTGCCGGAGAGGGCCTAGATTGACTTCTCGTGGCTACAGAGGCTTGCAGTGGCGGAACTTCCGATCTAGGTTTCTTTCTGGAATTTTGGGTATATATAGAAGAGTTTTGCGTTGATTTCACGTCAGGGGGGTCTCCGGGCTGTCCACGAGGCAGGGGGGCGCTCCCTAGGGGGTGGGCGCGTCCCCACCCTCGTGGGCAGCCCGGGACTCTTCTGGCCTGCTTCTGGTACTCCGTGGGCTTCTTCTGGTCCAAAAATGATCTCCGTCAAGTGGCACGTCAATTGGACTCCGTTTAGTTTTCCTTTTCTGCGATACTCTAAAACAAGGAGAAAACAGAAACTGGCACTGGGCTCTAGGTTAATAGGTTAGTCCCAAAAATCATATAAAATATCATATAAATGCATATAAAACATCCTAGAAGGATAGTATAATAGCATGAATACTTCATAAACTATAGATACATTGGAGACATATCAACTATTTCCTCTGTAGCTATTTGTGCAAACAGGGATATCCATTTCACCTGGTTGCTGTTGTGACCTTTTGGGTGCACTGCACAAAACACTTCTTAAAAGAAGTGACTTTGTGCCGTTTAACTGGAATGTCAGAATGGAACAGTTGGTTCATTTCGGTGGAACTGCACAAAGGGAGATCTGTGTTCCAATCCTCATCATCCATATTGGCACCATAACCTTCCTTTAGGTAAGAATGATATTTAATGCACGTGTTCATCTCTATTTTGTGACTGCCATGAGAAAATAATGCTATTGTTTCTAGTACACTTGTACTCCCTCACTGACAAAACCAATTATGAAATAGAAGGCCAATCATGTACTTGGTTTCACCAACTAATGAGGAGAAAGAGAAACAAAGCATGAAGAGGAAGAAGAAGAAGAATAAACAGTGCCAAGGTGATCTTGCTGAAGCCGAGGCCTCAGTCGAGGCCATTCAAGGGCTCCGGCAACGTCTACCTTACATGTGAGACGATCCTCCAGGGAGCCCTTCCACTTCTGCGTATTGTCCATGATGAATTTGATGCTACTGTTAGAGTAATATGCTAATGTCTTTCTATCCTTTCTCACTAAGCTAATGAAGGTTTCACCTTGTTCCTACTTGTGCAAACAGGGATCATGTTGTGCCAATCATACATTTTAGTGGAATTACACAAGACAATACAATGAACTGTATCCCATCCAGTGCTTTAACTCTGCTGGAAGTTCTTGATAATCTTTCGATATAATCTCAGCACTGGTAAACACGAGTGATTTCAACCATACATTTGAAGTGCACAAAAATATATACTATTGAGTGATTCCAGTGAGTGCTTTATCATATCTTCTGGGACTACATGAATACGCTTTTTTGCTCAGGTTGGTACCGGCCTAAGGCCTTCATCCATATTAGTTTGCTGTCATCTCTATTGTATCGTGCTACTGTCATGAGAAACTCCTTTATCTTTGCACGTTAAAGTTTTGCAACCTATGATACATGGCAATGCTTTGAGTGTTGAGCTAATTGGCACTGATTAAATAAACTAATACCTCTATTTAAGCAGACTACTATGTTGCTAACTTTACCCATCAAGATAATGAGGGTGCTTCTATTTGTTAGTGTATGTTTCATCAACTAGTCCCACTATTACAGTAATCTCACTCTCTCAATATATGTGCCAACAGGGATGCTCGATTTTGGTGGAACTGCACAAAAACTTTGGGTGCTTCATTGCCTCGACAGCTTCCTTCCTTTCCCGTCAGTCGCTAATCTGGGCTTCCTTCCTTCCTTGGCTGTCAGTCGTTTGGCTTATCTCGGCTTCCAGTCAAAGGAAATAGTAATTGATATGCTACCTCACACAGGTTGGTACTGGTCTTTATTCTGATTATTGTGCTTGTTATATGTATTGGTAATTTGGTATTGTGCTACTGTTTGCCGATTTCATGAAGGACTAACTTGGAGCCTGAACTCTATAACACCGACGATGCGGCTATATCTCCCACGTGTCGAGGCACGACTTAGAGGCATAACCACATTGTGGTTTTGTCGCAAGAAGGGTCATCTTCACACAATCCCATGTAATGAACAAGAATGGGATAAAGAGTTGGCTTACAATCGCCACTTCACACAATACATAAATAAATCCATACATCATTCAAGATACACACATAGACCGACTACGGTCAAAGCCAAAAGAAAAGAAGACAACCCCAAATGCTAGATCCCTGATCGTCCTAACTGGGCTCCACTACTGATCAACAGGAAACGAAACATAGTAACGACCAAGTTCTTCATCGAACTCCCACTTGAGTTTGGTAGCATCGCCTGCCCTGGTCTCATCGGCACCTGCACCTGTTTTGGTAGAATCTGTGAGTCACAAGGACTCAGCAATCTCACACCCGCGAGACAAGACTATTTAAGCTTATGGGTAGGAAAGGGTAGTGAGGTGGAGCTCCAGCAAGCACTAAGCATATATGGTGGCTAACATACGCAAAATAAGAGCGAGAAGAGGAGCAACGGAACGGTCGTCAACTAGTAATGATCAAGAAGTGATCCTGAACTCCTACTTACGTCAAACATAACCCAAAAGTCGTGTTTTCTTCCCGGACTCCGCCAAAAAGAGACCATCACGGCTACGTACGCGGTTGATGCATTTTAATTTAAGTCAAGTGTCAAATTCTCTACAACCGGATATTAACAAATTCCCATCTGCCACATAACCGCGGGCACGGCTTTCGAAAGATAATACCCTGCAGGGGTGTCCCAACTTAGCCCATTATAAGCTCTCACAGTCAATGAAGGATATTCCTTCTCCCGAGAAGACCCGATCAGTCTCGGAATCCCGGTTTACAAGACATTTCGACAATGGTAAAACAAGACCAGCAAGACCACCCGCTGTGCCGACAAATCCCGATAAGAGCTGCACATATCTCGTTCTCAGGGCACACCGGATGAGCCAGACGTCGGGTTGGCATAGACCCTGGTTGCCCAGGGGGCGCCGGACATCGCTCGGTTTGGACCAGCACTCGAAGGAGTACTGGCCCGGGGGGTAAATAAAGATGACCCTTGAGTCTGCAGAACCCAAGGGAAAAAGGCTTAGGTAGGCAAATGGTAAAACCAAGGTTGGGCCTTGCTGGAGGAGTTTTATTCAAAGCGAACTGTCAAGGGGGTCCCATAAATCACCCAACCGCGTAAGGAACGCAAAATCAAGGAACATAACACCGGTATGACGGAGACTAGGGCGGCAAAAGTGGAACAAAACACCAGGCATAAGGCCGAGCCTTCCACCCTTTACCAAGTATATAGATGCATTAATTAAATAAGAGATATTGTGATATTCCCAAAATATCCATGTTCCAACAAGGAACAAACTTCATCTTCACCTGCAACTAACAATGCTATAAGAGGGGCTGAGCAAAAGCGGTAACATAGCCAAACAACGGTTTGCTAGGAAAAGTGGGTTAGAGGCTTGACATGGCAATATGGGAGGCATGACATAACAAGTGGTAGGTAGCACGGCATAGCAATAGAGCAAACAACTAGCAAGCAAAGATAGAAGTGATTTCGAGGGTATGGTCATCTTGCCTGAGATCCCGCAAGGAAGAAGAAGGAGTCCATGAAGAAGACAAACGGACGAAGTCGAACAAATCCTCACAAACGCGACGTTATCGGAACTAACCCGAAGAAGCAACACCGGAAAGAAGCAAACAACATGGTAAACAACCATCACAGAAACATGGCATGATGCACAATCAAGTATGATGCATGTCCGGTTTAAAGAGGCATGGCATGGCAAAGTGCACAAACAATACTACAAATTAAGTGGAGCTCAATATGCAACGAATTGCATATTGACGAAACACCACATGACTCATTTAGTTCTCTCTCGGTTATGTACCCAACAATATTAAATGTTGTTAAACATGGCAAGAGGTGAAACATAACAAAACTACCTATCTAGGCAATTTAAATGAGGCCGGAAACAACAAACAACAATTCCGGAAAATCCCCATAAGCATATTTTTGATTTGGTACTGTTCTGCCCTAAACACAATTTTATTGTTGTTAAACAGCAAAATAAAGTGTACCAAGTTATTCTATGCATTTTTCTACCCCATTTACATATAAAGTTTATTAAATTCCGAGTTACAGTTAATTAGTTATGAAATAAATCATTTTAGCATGGCATTTGAGCAAAATTAAACAAACAGCAAGGTTAAACATTTTAAACATGGATGAAAGTGGCATTTTATGAAACTAGACGAAATTCTAAGCACTTTATATGTTTACATCATTTTAATATGATGCATGGTTCATGAGTTATTAAATGCATGATGTTGAGGGTTTTTCTGCAAAACTGCCAACTCTGGATAATTAGCTAAATTCGCAGACGCTGAAAAAACATAAGCGGGCCGAAACTGGCTGGTCCAACGGTGTACAGGAGAGTGGCTGGAGGGGCGGCTCACCCATGGGCTAGGCCCAGTTGAGGAAGAGGAGGCCGGGCAGGCCGGCGGTGCGGGAGGTTGGGCCAGGAGGCGCGGACGAGGCCGCATCCCACGATGCAGAGGGGTGCGGTCAACGGAAGCGGGCGCTCGGGTCTTAGCGATTGGCGCGGTCAACGCGGCAGCGGCGGCGCGCTCGTCCTCCTGCTCGAAGTAGAGGATGCAGGGGGCGACGGCCGCGGCCGGACTTGGCGACGGCGGTGGACTTGGCGCGCTCTCCGGCGAGGACGGACGAAGGGGCCGGATCTAGGCGGCGAAGGAGGAACGGCGATGGCTCCACGGCTTGGCGACATCCTCGCGGCGAACAGAGGGGGCTTGAGCGAGTCGCGGAGGCCATGGCTCGGCTGGTAAACGAGTATACAAGAGAGAGAAGGTCAGAGGAGAAAGGGAGTCAGGGAAAAAGAAGGGAAGAAGGGGCGCGAGACAGGGACCTGCTGGTCCGGCGGCTCTTCTTGGAGAGGTGGCCGACGACGTGCTGGACGCGGGGGAGGCCGAGAACGGGCAGCGGAGCATGCTCCCGTTCAGGTCCAGCCGGAACCGAGGCGGGGCTGGAGGCACCGACGGTGGTGGACTCGAGCTTTGGCGGTGGCGCTAGTTCACTGCGAAGAGGAGCGAGAGAGGGATGAGATGAGGAAGAGGTCAGAGAAGGGGAGAAACGAGAAGAAGAGGAGGACAGGGAGAAGGAGCGGGCGGCCTGGCCTGGTGGATGCTCGTCGGCGGAGGGAGCTCCGGTGGTGCTGCGGCTTGCCGCGCTCGAAGGACGGGCGAGGACAGAGGGGAACGAGGCAGGAGCTCGAGCTCCTGGCTGACGAGGGGAGCGAGGAGGTGCGCACGAGGTCGGGCTCCAGGCGGTGCTCGGGCGCCGCGGGAGGCGAGAAAGGGAGTGGTGCGGTGGTGGATCGGGCAGGCGTGCCGATCGAGGAAGGTGGGTGGCGGCGCTGGGTTGGCTCGGGAAGGAATGAGGGGATCCCAAGGCAGGGGCGGCGGCAGAGGGATCGGACTGATGGGACAAGCCTCCTGAAGATTAGGGTTCATCTAGTTTATATAGTGAGTGAGTTAGGCTAGAGGCTATCGGATCCCTCCGATCGAAATCGGGTGGTTGAGAATAAAATGCTTAGGGGAGTCCAATAAAGGACCGAAGATATTTTAGGGATGATCCGAATCCAGCGGTGATGACTGAGCGGGTCGGGTACGGGGGAGCTTTCGGACGTGCACGAGGGGTCGATGCACTGTGCAAAGGGGGTTAGGCGAACGAGGTCAAGTGTGTGGTTGGATTGAGAATGGTCAAGGAAGACAAACGGTCTGACGACATGCCACGGAGACAAGGAGAAGCGGCAACTACGAACGACTACGAGTTTTATGAAAACATGCGGATGCAATGCGGATGATGCGATGATCAATGCAACAAACAAATAAATAACAGAGCTGACACGTAAAACATGGAACGCATCTGGAGCGTCGGTCTTGGGGCGTCACAACACTCCACCACTACAAGAGGATCTCGTCCCAAGATCTAGGAATGGCACCGGAGAAAAACGGAAGGGGAAGAGATAAAACAAAGTTGCTTCTTTGACAAAAGAGTGAAACCAACGAACCTTGAGAGGTTAAACAATTTTAAGAAAAGAATACAACGGAGATGAACGAGATTACAAACACTCCGTTAGAAAAGGGGAACTAGGAACATTATGAGAACCTTGTGGGTTGAAAGACATGAAACAAGGGGTTAACGAACCAAAAGAATATGAAACCACACTGGTATAACGAGATAGCCAAGGAACAAGAATGACATAATTTTGACAGCACTCCGGTTGAAAAAAGAGAAGGAAAACTTGATAAGATGACACAACGCTCTGGTTAAATGGATAAGCAAGGAAAGAAGATGATCTTGACAAAACAAGAAGATGGGTCGAAGAGAGCAATATCACAATGCCTCCGGTAGAAATGAAAGAATGCAATGAAAAGAACGGAGAAGAAAACAACATGTTCTACCTTAAGTGAATTTGAGAGAGCATCCTTAAAAGAAGGATAAAACGGAGTTGTTGAAAAATCAACAAAGAAAGGATATGATCTTTGTGGGCTTATGGAGACATCCCAAAACTTGAGGTGAAATTCTTCCACTAACGAAAACAATAGATTGGATGGATATGAACAAGGAGACGAGAAATTTATTTCACCAAGAGGATAAATGAAGAACTTGGGTCATTTATAAGCACCATAATTAGCAACAAACCTTCGAGAAGGCTTTAAGTGAAATCTAAACCAAGATAACATCAATGAATAAATTGTTGGGTTGACAAGATATCATGAACAAAGAAAATATGATGGATTTAAATATCTCATTCTTGATAACTTGTGAATCATGAAACATGAAAAGAAATTGTCAAGAATGACATATCACCATCTCAAAATAAGGTAGAAAGAATTGCACTTCGGAATGCAAGATGAAGAATGCTTGAACTCCTCCAAACAAAACATGTATTAAACACCCTGTTTAATTTTGAGTATAGCTTGGCGGGTCATAATTTCGAGAGAAATCTTAAAATAATAATTGAAGAATGAAAGGAATCCTTGACGAACCACCATGTAGAGCCTCCATGAAGAACTCTGGTAAACAAAAGGATGATAGAAAGAAAGAGAAGTTGACAACACAAGGTGAAGCCTTGCGATGATTTAGATGGAGCTTCGCGACGAGATAATGCAGAAAGCTTGGAACTCCGGAAAAGAAAAAGATGAAGCCTCTCGAACCGATAAATGTGACATGATGAACAACTCTGGAAAAAAGAAACTAGATCACTTGGATGAAACCATAATAAGAATTACGTTATGCATATCCTTCACCAATTTAAATTGATGACAAGCAACGGATTTGGCATACTACTTATTCTTGTAGAAAGGATTAAGAGAGATATAGCGCAAACTTGGGAAGGTCTTCATCGAACCACCGGTAGGATTGAAACGACGAATAAATCTATATGATAACGAAGGAAGAGAACTCTTGAACGAACCACCGTAAGAATTGGAAATGAACGAAGAAAAGATAAAGAAACACCGGGAAGAATTAGAAAAGGAACGAAGATACTTGAAAGAATTTAGATACAAGTGAAATGAAGATATCATGAACTGATTAGAGGATATTTGAATGATGCACCGGAAGAATAAGGAGATGAACGAAGAGACATCAATTTAGAATAATTGGAGAATGAGGCTGAAAACTTAGAATGAAGAAATCTTCTGAAATGATGGCCTTTGGATGATCAAGAAATGAAAACAACTCTGAAATGCTCCGGATGGGTATGAGAAGAATTCTCACAATCGAAAACAATTATGAGAGGATGGCATAAGCTAGAACTATGAATCTTCAAGAGAATGGACAAGATTTAGGAGAAATCCTTCTTCGGTCTTCAAATGTTGGGAATGATGATGAGAAACACCACCATGAATTGTTGAGGCAATCTGGAATGACAATTAGAAAGATTGAACGAACAATGAAAAGAATTTGAAAGATCTTGGAGAAAGACATTTGACTGATGATAATTCATTCTTACGTCAAACTTTGCAACGAATTTGAGAATAACTCCGAAAAATTAGAAGAGTCGGGTAAGATCCTGGAAAAAGACTTGTGGGTTAGGGCCCACTCAAAAGAAAACACCGTTGAACGATTGCTTGAAAAGGAGATTTCACCGGTTGAATTAAATGGCTTGAATGAAATAACAACCTCAAAATAACATGAACGGATTGAGAATGGAAACACGAATCTTCCAAGATATCTTGAACACTCCGGATATGAACTGGGCAAGGTGAATAAATAAGAGAGTCTTGGATAAGAAATTCACATGGGAAGATATGTGAAACAAAAGGAAGAGATATAATCAACATCGAAGCTTGAAATTAATCCACCAGAGAAAAAAAGAACGAAGAATGATGGACTTGAAGCTTCGTTAGTATCTTCCTGAGAATCACCGGATAAGAACATTGACGGAAAAGAATGGAGAGACTTCCCATCAATAAAAATGATACTTGATTAAGAAATCTGAGTCCTTGAAGAAAAAGGTGGGAGGGTGGGAAAACAAATGCAACTTGGGTCGGATGAAACGAACACCGTTGAGAAAAACTTATAATTGATCTTCCGGATGGGGAGAATGATGGGATCATCTCAAAGAGAAACGCACCGGTTGGAAATAGAATTAAGATGGCAATCTCGATGGTCAAGAAGGATTAGTATCCCCATAGAAATATGAGAACACCACCTAGAATAAGGTAGGGAATCAACACTTGACACCGAAGCAACTCGAATACCACAAATTAAAACAAAACAAAGGATTTGTCTTGCAGAATAAGCCGGAACAAACATATGATAGAGATTTCGTCCGAAGTTTTCGTGGTGGGGCCCACACGGGCTCGATCGTACAGCACCATCATGTACAAGGCAGTGCACATGACATACGAAGCGTCCCCGAGTCGGCATAGCCAAGGACTCTTTAAGACACTACGAGACCACTATAAAACCAACCGTGGAAAGGCGGACCACTAGACGTCGAACCCCAATCTCATATCATGCATCTGTCGGAAAGATATCCTAGGAGCTACTTGAATTCCCACTTATAAACTCCCGAAACTTTCTGGTTATGCAATCAGGTGTTGGGGATACAGGGGACACAATATATCTCACCCAAACTAACAATACCTAGATCCAGCTGTATCCATCCTTCAACACATAACCAAGAAACCTTCGGAAATCATTTACCTCAACCTTCGAAAAGCATCCGTTATACGAGTTATGGCAATACTCCCTAACTCCCGCCCCAGTACTGGGTGGCGTCGAGGTGATCTCACCAACAACTGCATAAAAGAGATTTTCGATGTCGGCGAAACTCAGGTATTCCAGAACTGCAACGATAAAATTGTGACGACAACACCTCGGAGCTCAACTCCCCGGGACACTGCCACAACTCCTAAATGTCAGGAGGCACCAAGAACAATGTTCTCGTCACAAAACCATCGGAACGATTCCAAGATACCCGCGTGATCCTAAATTTTTTTCTAGTGAAATTTGAGGAGAGAAGAGTCAAAACTTCTACGTCAGGAGGCCTCACCAGAGCGACGAAGGGACTGAGGAGTACAAAGAATCCTACTCTCCGATATATATAATCCTAAGACTCAAAACAATTTTTTGTTCTAGACTCAACAACGCCAGCGATTCGATCAAGCAAGGGGCTCCTAAGTCGGGGATGGCTCTGATTACCAACTTGTAACGCCCAGTTGAGGAAGAGGAGGCCGGGCAGGCCAGCGGTGCGGGAGGTTGGGCCAGGAGGCGGGGACGAGGCCGCGTCCCACGATGCAGAGGGGTGCGGCCAACGAAAGCGGGCGCTCGGGTCTTGGCGATTGGCGCGGTCAACGCGGCAGCGACGGCGCGCTCGTCCTCCTGCTCGAAACAGAGGATGCAGGGGGCGACGGCCGCGGCCGGACTTGTTGACGGCGATGGACTTGGCGCGCTCTCCGCCGAGGACGGACGAAGGGGCCGGATCCAGGCGGCGAAGGAGGAACGACGATGGCTCCACGGCTTGGCGGCGTCCAAGCGGTGAACAAAGGGGGCTTGAGCGAGTCGCGGAGGCCATGGCTCGGCTGGTAAACGAGTATACAAGAGAGAGAAGGTCAGAGGAGAAAGGGAGTCAGGGAAAAAGAAGGGAAGAAGGGGCGCGAGACGGGGACCTGCTGGTCCGGCGGCTCTGCTCGGAGAGGTGGCCGAGGACATGCTAGACGCGGGAGAGGCCGGGAACAGGCAGCGGAGCATGCTCCCGTTCAGGTCCAGCCGAAACCGAGGCGAGGCTGGAGGCAACGACGGTGGTGGACTCGAGCTTCGGCAATGGCGCTGGTTCACTGCGAAGAGGAGCGAGAGAGGGATGAGATGAGGAAGAGGTTAGAGAAGGGGATAAACAAGAAGAAGAGGAGGATAGGGAGAAGGAGCGGGCGGCCTGGCCTGGTGGATCCTCGTCGGTGGAGGGAGCTCCGGTTGTGCTGCGGCTTGCCGCGCGCGAAGGACGGGCGAGGACGGAGGGGAATGAGGCAGGAGCTCGAGCTCCTGGCTGACGAGGGGAGCGAGGAGGTGGCGCACGAGGTCGGGCTCCAGGCAGTGCTCGGGCGCTGCGGGAGGCGAGAAAGGGACTGGAGCGATGGGTTCCTGGAGCTGCTGATGCGGCTTGGTGCGGTGGTGGATCGGGCAGGCCTGCCGATCGAGGAAGGTGGGTGGCGGCGCTGGGTTGGCTCGGGAAGGAATGAGGGGATCCCAAGGCAGGGGCGGCGGCAGAGGGATCGGACTGATGGGACAAGCCTCCTGAAGATTAGGGTTCGTCTAGTTTATATTGTGAGTGAGTTAGGCTAGAGGCTATCGGATCCCTCCGATCGAAGTCGGGTGGTTGAGAATAAAATGCTTAGGGGAGTCCAATAAAGAACCGAAGATATTTTAGGGATGATCCGAATCCAGCGGTGATGACTGAGCGGGTCGGGTACAGGGGAGCTTTCGGACGCGCACGAGGGGTCGATGCACTGTGCAAAGGGGGTTAGGCGAACGAGGTCGAGTGTGTGGTTGGATTGAGAATGGTCAAGGAAGACAAACGGTCTGACGACATGCCACGGAGACAAGGAGAAGCGGCAACTACGAACGACTACGAGTTTTATGAAAACATGCGGATGCAATGTGGATAATGCGATGATGAATGCAACAAACAAATAAATAACAGAGCTGACACGTAAAACATGGAACGCATCTGGAGCGTCGGTCTTGGGGCGTCACAAACTCGCAGGCAAATCATTACATTGGGTGATTTCAGTAGAACTGCACAAAAGGATCAGATGGGCAGGTACTTATGCTGCTCCTAGGTACTCCAAAGTTCACTCTGACAAGCATCGATGTTGACAAGAAGAAGCGCCTATATTCATTCGAGAATCAACCGGCGTCAAACAGTTGTCAAACTCCAAGTATTAGGAGAGTGAACGCCAAAAATATTGCTTGGCGCATAGCCCAGAAAAACGCAGTCCAGTCTTTGGTCCCAACTTGTGTCGTTCGGTTATCGACACATATGGTACCGAACTGTATGGCATGGAGTCTAAAGATTCCAGACAAGTTGGTTGACGCGTATATTCATCTGGCACTTAATCAGTCTGCATGCCAGGGATGCTCCATTTTAGTTGAACTGCACAAAAAATTTGGGTGGTTCATTTTCTGAACCGCCTCCTTTCTTGTCTGCAATGTAGAATTTTGGCGAGCTACAGGACCATGATGAGCGAGTAAACTAGTTGGATGAAAGTAGTGGCGAGTTGTTCAAACCCCCCTCGGCACGAGACCACTATTTGAGGATAAACCTACAAGCAAAGTTCAGATTGTCTGTGCTGCCTCTTATTACTCGAAAGTTTACTCATACAAGCATTAATTTTAGCAAGAAGTGCCTCCGACTGAACACCATTTACCAGTCTGTGCCCTAGGTAATTAAAGTTCGTCCATTGATGATATTGGCTGTGATCTCAATCACTTGGTTGCATAAACATACTGAACATGTGTATATCTGAATCTTTTTGTGAATTATCTATGAATATTGTTGTGTGATCTATCAATCATTTGGATGCATAGACATGCTGAACTTGTGTATATATATGAATCTTTTGAGTTGTTGATTGTGAATGTTGGCTATGAATATGAACGTGTCCTTTGAACCTGAGTTTGATACAAATGTTTACCTGTTCTGTTGTACTTGTGTGTGAACTTGTTAGTATGTCTACTGTGGGATTTGTGACATGTGGGTGTCGACGGCACACCTTCTTCCCGACAAGAATTGCACCTGCTTTGTTAGGGTAGCAATGGCGCATCAGCTCTTTTTAATATTTTTGCTCTGTCTTCCCCCCTCCCCCGATCAACCCCTGCCGTAATGTTTTCGGCCTCAAAACAAGCATAGTACTGTGTTGTTTTTGGGGCTTGATGAAAAATCGAGTGCTGGTTTCTATAGGTTGGCCCGCCCAGCAAATGGGCTGCTGGCCTACCACGGACTGGGAGGCTAAAAATACAAGTTGTATGGTGCAGAGGCAAGTAAAAAACGCCATCGAGAGCCATCCACTGAAGAAAAAAAAATGCGTGTGATGTGCTTCTTTAGTCGCGCCGCCGACCCCCTCTTTAATCCAGTTCGCTCGGGGATCTAGCTGATACTCCTTTCCGGTTTATAAGGCTCAATTCAAAAATCTCACCAACCAAGGTAGATGGCGAGTGGTGGGATACTTTTTGTAGTTTGCAAAAGCACCCAATTAATGCTCTTGTTTTCCTCAAAAAAGTATGTTTACCAATGCAATAATTGCAATGCATGCATGCATAAATTATATGCATTGGTCAATTTTCTCTTAATACTTGCATGCAATGATTTAATGCACCTTGAAATCTGAACATGTGATGGGGAACAACCAAATTGAGCCTTACAAAATGGGAAAACTAAAATTTTGAGATAAGCCCTATAAACCGGAAAGGAGGGAGTATCATTTTTTTCCAGAGCGCGAACAAGTATCTGCTAGGCCTAGGTATACGTAGCCCACGACATACGGAGACAGTGGTTTCATCTTATTTTTTGAGGTCCATACCGGCCTATGGGCCTCCCAACGTAGGTTTTACTTTTTTTTAAGATCGGCGGCCCATGTGTTTTCTTAATAAAATGTAGATCTCTATTCTATTTATCTATATATAAGAATAATAATGTTGTGTCCAATTTATGTTTGCCCTTCTAACCACATTATATATATTTATATTATTACTATTATCATAAATTTTATAGAGACTTATATATACATTATAAAAACATCCCACGTGTTATTAACTTATAAAAGTAAATGTTTAACAGAAGTTGGCAAGGAAAATCCTGGTTGTTTTTGACTCACAGGTAGGAAAATCCTGATGATTGCGTACAAAAGCTTGTGAAGATTTTAATGACCAATGTAATAATAACGCGCTCATTTTTATTTTGAGCAATAACTCGCTAATTTGTTAATCTTATATATAAAAATGTGTCGCAACGGTTTATTTTTTTATATTAATTGCTCCTTCTAACCTAACATTATATATAGAACGAGCCCAACTAATTAGTGTATTTCAAGAAAGTCAAATGGGCTGGTATTTTTTAGAAAATATTAAATGGCCCGCATTGACGCGAAATTATTTGTTCATCCAGCCCAGCAAATGGACTGTACATTCTAGAAAACATGGGTTAAATATATGCCACATTTTTGCAGGCTGGCATGTGGGCCAATAGGTCGAAGCCTACGCAGGACGTTGTCAACTTGGTCAACAAATGGTTATGACATCCATAGCCATTGGATTTATATCCAACGGCTGGCATGCACCTTCAATCTCTCGTCTTCTTCCTCCAGCGTCGTCGGGACCTCTTGGTCTGGCCTCCGGCGGCTAGCCGCTCTGCTTAGCACGCATCACTGCGAAGCGCTACCCCACCGCCGACCAGGCTATCCCTCCACCCCTCCACACCTCCTGTTATTCTCCACCGACTGCAGCTCCATGCCGCACCAGAACCAGTTATAACCCTTGTACTCCTCTCAGTCTCCGACTCCACTGCCGCGTCTTCCCATCTCCGGGTCGTTCCCGTTCGGGGCCTCGCCGTCGTCCACCGCCTCGCTGCACTCGGCGCGACATGGTCAACAAACGAGAGTCATCGGAAGAGGACTATACGTGGAGAGCCTGACGGCTGGGACCCACAAGGTCCATGGTCGCACGCAAGGAAAGTTCCTCCTTATTAAGCTGAAAAAAATGTTTCCTCCCCCTGACAGCTGGGACCCACCGGATGTATCTTCGCACGGAAGGAAGTGCCTCCTTGTTATGCGAAAAAACTATACCTCCCGTTGACAGCTGGGACTCGTCAGATTTGGTGGCTGACTTGTGGGCCTACTAAGCGGACGTGTATGCAGGGCTTTGTCAACTTAATCAACAAATGATTCTAGCAGCTAGACCGTTGGATGTTAATCCAACAGCCGTGCTCCTTCTTCAACCTCTGTTCTTGCTCCTATCTCCCGTGGGCGGGAGTGCTGCCGCGCACCCGAACCAGTCAAGTTTCCCACTCCTCTCCATCTGCGACTCCACTACCGCGTCTTCCCCATCTCCGGGGTCGTTCCAGTCTGGGGCCTCGCCGTCGTCCACCGGCCTTGGTGTGCTCGACACGGTGTGGTCAACATGGTCAACAAATGAGAGTCATCGGAAGATGACTGTACGTGAGAGGCTGACAGTGGGGACGCACCACGCCCATGGACGCATGCATGCAACTGCA
The DNA here is from genome assembly GCF_018294505.1 of Triticum aestivum. NCBI lineage: Eukaryota > Viridiplantae > Streptophyta > Magnoliopsida > Poales > Poaceae > Triticum > Triticum aestivum. Next base: position 470,274,375 of record NC_057799.1, on the reverse strand, counting down.
TCCTTTTTACCCTGAAAAATAATGTTTTCTCCCCCTGACTACTGGGACCCACCACCTACATCTTCGCACGCGAGGAAGTGCATCCATATTACGGGCAAAAAAATGATTCACCCCCCGACTGCTGGGACCCACTAGCTACATCTTTGCACGCAAGGAAGTGCCTGACAGTCGGGACCCACCTGGTCGAAGCATACGTAGCGTTGTCATTCTGGTCGCAAACGTGTACGTACATACGATCGGTCTGTCTGCAGGCTACAACGATGAACCGTGGCCGTGTAAGGAAGGGCACGTGTCGTAGTAGAGGCGCGCACATAGCATGTACGCGTACGTACAGCGGCCAGGGTGCAAGAAAGAAAATACGGCCACGTACGTACATACGAGAGGGGTCTCGAACGCCTACTCGCGCATACGTACGGCAAGGGCTCGTGTACATGGCTGGGTCGGAACGGAGAAACTGCATCGTTGTCGTGTTCATGGGGAGGCAACGAAATGCGTCGTGTTCATCGGGAGGCAATGAAACGCGTGCTGTTCATCGGGAGCCAACCGGCTTGGACGGAACAACCGATGGAAACAAGGCCTGGCGTACCGCAGAACGTAGGAAACGGCCTTGTGTTCGACTGGCCACGGTGGAAACGGGATCCTGTTCATCGGGAGGGGTCTGGCGTACCACAAAACGAAGGAAACGGACCTCCTACGATGGAAACGGGGTCCTGTTGATCGGGAGGGGTGTGGCGTACCGCAAAACGGAGGAACTGACTTGTGTTGGAGCGCTACAGTCGAAACGGGGGTCCTGTTCATCGGGAGGGGTGTGGCGTACCGCAAAATGGGACTCCACGGGATACTGTTCATCTCCACCGTCGACCTCCTCCAGCCTCCACGGGCTATTGTTCATCCACCGTCGACCTCCTTCAGCCTCCACCTGCGACTGTTCATCCATGGACTCCTGTTCATCCAGCCTCCACCGCGCGCTCCTCCACCGGCTACTGTTCAACCAGCCCTCTCCACGTGGTCCTGTTCAACCACCCCTCCACGGGCTACTGTTCATCCTGCCCTCCACCGGCTACTGTTCAACCAGCCCTCCACGGGGTCCTATTCATCCAGCCCTCCACGGGGTCTTATTCATCCAGCCCTCCACGGGATCCTGTTCATCCAGCCCTCCACGGGGTCCTGTTCATCCACCGGCTCAATCGATCGGGGTACTGTTCATCCAACGGCAACGGCCTCTACTACCACGGGGTCCTATTCATCCAACCCCCCACCGGAAACTGCTCATCCAAACCCCCCAACAACGCTCACTGTTCATCAAGAGGCAGCATCGATCAGCTTCAGTTAGTAGCAGTAGCGAAGGAACCACTCGGGTTCAATTAACAACAAGGTATCGACCGGTTGCTCGGGTTCAGTAACGCGTAGCCTGCAGTGCAATCGCTCGGTTTCAGTTAGACGAACGCCTCGCTCGGGTTCAGCTAGAGCCCAACGCCTCGCACCCACGCGCGTACGTGTATGAGAGAAACGCGCATCGCTCGGCCCCCGACCACCCACCGTACCGGGAACTCCCCGATATTTTCCGCGCCCTCGCTTCTACCACGGTTTTTTCCATCATGGACAGCCCAAAGAATGTCATGCAGCTGCGTCTCCGGCCCGCCCAGGACGAAAAGCCCATTTTCTGTCATGATTTTTTGTCATAGAAGTAGGAGCCCACCACATCTATGAAGATACCGGTTTTTGTCACAATTATCGTCATAGAAGTGTCATAAGCATGACATAATTTTTTTCGTTCGGCCCAAAATGTCACGGATGTGTCTTTTTTTTGTAGTGGTGAAGATGTCTCTTGTCATGTCCGTGGCCTTCATCCCTGCAGGTACCCAGGATCATGGAGATCGAGCACCGGTGAGGCTAGGAGTAAGGAGACCGTGAAGTGTTATACCAAACACCGGTGATAGTAAGGTTTAGCAGGGTAACATGGATCATGTCCTTGGGGAGAAATGAGGTGTAGTCATTAAACGCATGAACCTCTTGTCCGATTTGATTGTCTTAACTATCAAGGTAACCCCGCGCGATGGATAGGGCATGCGGTAGGACAACTAATTCTTGATGTAGGACTCGTGCCGGTCAAGATGTTATTTGGACACATCCCCCACTTCGATCCATAACAAGCACATCTCGACAGGTGACTTCTAACGCAGAAACTAATATCTTATTTGATCCCATTGCAAATACAAGGTTGTAAGCATAAGACCTCATACCCGTACCTCTTTTTATTATAAGTGTTTGAATACTATTTCTTGTTGATCAGGTCAAAAGCAAGATTTAACACTTTGACGAAAGCTTGCTAGAGACCATCGCTTCAAGGGAATCTCCCTCTCGTGGGTTCGATAACTCAGGGTCGCATCTGGAAAAATAGGTGTGGGATACTCTTTTCTGTTCCAATACCAGTTCAATAAAAAGGAGGTATCAAGCCCTTTCTATGGCGTCGTTGCCAAGGAGGAGTTTAGTATTCCTCATCTTTGTGTTTAGAGTTTTTATTAAAGTTAATTTTCAGTTTTTGTCATTACTTTTCAGTTTTTAGCTTAAGTTTCAATTTTTAGTTGCAAGTCTTGTCAGTAGAAAAACCAAACTATGGCTCGTCATCTTGGGAGTTTTGCTACTCCCAGCAACAACTTCATGCGTGAACCTATAACACAACCTAAGGTAGCAGTCATTGGGTATGAGATTAAACCAAATTTAGTTTCCATGGTTCAACATGACCAATTTGGAGGCTCTGCTTCTGAGGATGCAGGTATGCACCTACACAATTTCACTGAATTATGCAACATGACACGCATAAAGGATTATGCTCCTGACACACTGAAATTGCATCTATTTCCTCTTCCTTAAGAGGAAAAGCTAAGGAATGGCTTCTTGCACTACCCAAGGGCAGTATTACTTCTTGGGCTGATTGTTGTAGTAAATTTTTATCTAAGTATTGTCCACCTACAAAGATTATGCAATTACATTATCGGATTACAGGTTTCAAGTAAGAGGAACGTGAGCCACTAGTGCTTGCGTGTGATAGAATGAAGGAAGCTATTAGAAACTGTCCCAACCATGAAATGGAGGAATGGTTAATCCTCCCTATGTTTTATAATGGTTTGAATCATATGTCAAAAACTATGCTTGATACAGCTGTAGGAGGAACGATCATGGGAAAGCCCATGGAAGATGTCAAGAAATTATTGGATAATATGCAAGAACTATGCCCAATGGCATGTTGAAAGAACCACTACTAAAAGGGTGAATGCCATGGAAGAAAGTAGCACAGAGTTAACAACCAAGGTTGATGAACTTATCTCCGCGATAAAAGGTAAAGAAGAGGTAAACGTGATCTATCACTAGTGGAGAAACTAGTGATGTGAATTTTATCGCTCATAATAGCTACAATCCTAATTGGAAAAATAATGGATATGCTCCTAGACTTCCTTGTCCTAGTAATGGAGGGGCATCGAATGATGCTAGAAACAGAGATACTCTTGAATAAACTCTTAATTTTTTTTATTGCTAGTCAGACTGAGCAGAATGAAAACTTCAAGTATATTTTGAAGAACCATGATAGCTTACTTTGTGAATTAACCAGTAAGGTTGTATGACTAACGAATGATGTGCAGATACTTGAAGGAAGATCCAAGAATATGGAAGCACAAGTGGCTAAAATAGCAGAGAGCCAAACACTAATTTTGGCTAAGTTTGCAGGTAAACCGGAGCCTAATCCAATTGAAGAAGTTAAAATGGTAAGAAGGAACGAACAGAAAGTTGAAGTACTTGACACAAGTCATGTGTCAGAGTACAATTATACCGTTGTAGATTTTGTGAAGATGATATCCATGAACTATCCACTACCGGAGGTAACTAACAATGAAGCATATCATGTTTTTGTTGAACAAGTTGCAGCCAGGTACGTGAACTTGATGATGAAAGGAAGAAGCTCTACGGAAATTTACCAGCTAAGTAGGAGGATGCTTTTGAACCTACCATAGAAATTGAGGTATGATTGAATAAATTCAGTGCTTTATGTGATCTTGGGGCAAGTGTTTCCACAATCCCCAAATCAGTTTAAGATAGTATTAATTTTGGTCCTTATGTTAATACCGAGATCCTTTTGAATATGGCTACTTCTACTTTTACGCAAGCAGTAGGCATTAAGCATGGTGTTATAGCTCAAATTAATGATTGCCCTGTCATGGTTGATATCGTTATAGTAGATATGCGTTAAGATCCAATTGCTCCTATAATTCTCGGTAGACCATTTCTAAGGAGTATCAAAGCTGTGATAAATATGTTTGAGGGAAATGTCAGATTTGATTTACCCCCTAAAGGTCCTTTTGTGAGACATTTTCCCTAGGAAAAGGAAAACAAATACCTACTCAGGAGAAGGCATCACCGTGGATGCCAAAAGCTACGGTCTCGGTGTGTTTGCACCCCCTTGATCACCACTACAATCGAGCTAACCAATCAAAAAAAGTGCTTCATGGGAGGCAACCCACGTGAATAAAGTAGACAAGTAAGTTTTTATTTTTGTTTCAATAAGAAGAGTGATTGAAGTTCCAAGTGAAGAAGTAAGTTTGGAAGAGTGGTTCTAACGAAGGCTTTGCGATGTGCAAGTTGAATTATGTGTTGAATCGATGTTTGGATGCCTGAAAAAATAACTATGTATTGTTTTGGAACTAGCCTCACAGGAGAGCAAAGGAAAAGAAAAGTTTCACAAGAAACAGATGAAAAGACGGTGCTTTAAATGCCCACGAGCGGTCGCATGAGCGGTCGCATGATCTGCTGGAGGCTCCAATGCAGAACAGCTAGAGACAACAGAAGAGAAAACGACGTTTTAAACGGGCACGAGCGTCCGTTTGAGCGGTCGTTTTGCTCTTTTGCAGAAAACGAAGAAATTCCAGGATGTTCGACGGCGTTGGTGGCTGCCGCGTTGTCCTGGCAGACTGGTGGGTCTTCTTTTCCCGCACCTTGTTCTTGTCGTCATTGCTATTGGAGCCTGTCGCCACGGCGGGCGAAGTAGAGCATGACTCGCCGCTATTGGTGCCTGACACCGCTCGGTTGGAGCGATTTGCCCGACTTCAGATTGATTTCCGTGAGCACCTACCTTGATACTACTCCCTCCGTTTCTAAATATAAATCTTTTTAGATATTTCAATACGGACTACATACCGGAACGGAGGGAGTAGTTGATACATTCGAATTGATTTCTGTGAGCATGAATATTCATACTACTTGATATTTCTGAATTGGACGACAAGAGCAGCAATCTTGACCTGGCGGGTGAGAGAAGAAATATATTTCTTCGATTCCTCACTTTCTTCCACTCTGCTTGATACTCCCTCCATCCTAAAATAACGTCTTAACTTTGTACTAACTTTAATATAAAGTTAATATACTAAAATTAAGACACTTATTTTGGACTAAAAGAGTACTAATAATTATTAGTTGATGCCCCGTTGTTGATGCTCAGTACCATTACTAGTCGATACAAATTTAATAATTGCTAATGGTGTTCATCTCCTATGCTAGCACATGCAAATAATAATTCTTCGTGACATGTATTGTATCTTATTTCTCTGACCAAACGCTAAGCCTGGTCATAGTGGAAGTAACATAGCAAGTAACATAACATATTCCGAGACAAGTTTGCTTATGTGGCAACTAGTTAATGATGAGAGAGGTGTTTGGAGTAACATATTATGTTACCATCATATAGCGTTTTCCAAAAAAAGTTAAGTCTACAAGCTAATAAATGCAACCATATATGTTACTACTTCTACGACACTTTGCATTATAAGGGTAGTAACATAGACTAGTGTCATATGCATGACACTAGTCTAAGTTACTCCCCACTATGACTAACCTAAGGCGGAACATTCCATCTCATCTCATTAGCTCTACCGAACACTAAGACAAAATCATTATGTCCAGTGGAATGTTACCATGACATTTCATTTCATTTGGTTCTACAACCAAACACACCCTAAAGTCAAGTAGGCCGTCAACATTGTTATGTTGTAAGCATAGGAAACATATCATCATAGAGACGTAGATACGAAATAGGCTTTCGCCCCGCTATATAGATATAGCAACCACCCGATACAATAAAGAGTCCAATGCTGGGGCAAACAACACAAGCACGCCCAAAAGAAACAAAAAAGAAAGAAGAGAGAAAAAAATGTTGACAGCGTCGGATCGACGAAAATGATGATGACCCGCAACCGCTGCGCCCACCGGAGATTTACCACCTCGCACCTAGCATCTCGAACCTCCGCATACCAAGCAACACCTTCAGGAAGGAACGCGACGACGACGACGCTGCTGCCCGGACAAGTCCTAGGGTTTCCCTCGGTACACGGAGGGGCGTGGGGAAGGGGAATACCCGACGCCCTTCAGGAAGGAACGGTGGCACATACAGGTGTCACCGCGTCGATGCTGACAAGCCGGCAGGGATTTCTCCCCTCCACCAATCACCCACATCCCCGAATGGTCCGATGCGCTCCACCACTCATGCCACCCACCAACATGCGCCACCACGGTCTTGCCATCATCACCGCCGCCTCACCATGGTCAATGAAGCGAGACCGACGAGGTCGAAAGGGAGCAGCCGGGAACGAGGAGCGGCAGCAACAGCAACCATCCAGGAGGAGACAACCTCCACCGCCATCTGCGGTCACCGACCGGACGCGGCAAGAGGAGCATACCGGGCCCTCGAGGCCCGGCCGAGCCCAAAAGGGGCTCGTGAAGAGCCCGTCGCCGCGCTACAGTAGGCGCACCGCCGTCTCCACAACCCCTCGCACAAGCCGCATCTCCTCTGCCCTCGCCGGAGCCGCCGCAGACGAGATCGAGCCAGGCCCGCCCAGACCCAGATGGGGCCCAAAAAGGGGGCCAGATCTGGGTAGGGAGGGCGTCGCCACCATCCACCGCGCCAGCCCGGCGCCAAGAGGCCGCGTCGCCGTCCCCTGGCCACCCGGAGCGACGCCGCCAGAGCAGCCGCCGCCGCCGCCGCTGCCGGAACCTCTGGAGACCGAGGAGCACCGCCGCGGGTCACCCCACCCTGAGTGAGGGCACCGCGCGCGGGGAAGGACGAGGTCGTTGCCGCTGCTAATACCACGCGGGCAGGGCCCAGTGGCGCAGGCCGGCGGCGGCGGGAGGAGCGCTAGGGGAGGGGGGACGCTGGGGGCGGCGAGAGGAGCCCCCCAGTCGCCTCGCTCGGGGAGGCGATGCGGGGGAACGAGGGAAGGGAAGAGATGAGCGGGGGAAGGAGAACCGGATCTGGTCTGCGCGCTAGCGAGGCCCGCCGGAACCGGCCGGGATCGGACGGGGGAGGTGGCGGCGGCGGCGGCAAGGGTTACGGGGTCGAGAGGGAGCGGGGAGCAGCGTCAAGATCTATCGTCTCACCAACTTGTGCTAGAACACTGTTACCAAGAAGCAACATTTGGATCAACAAAGCGAGGGCTCCCCGTGGATCATGTATCTTCTCTACCAATATGATCCAGCTTAATCAAGTACTAGGGGTTGGGGCGCCACCTTGTGGCACCTCCTGAGAGGAAGCTTGGCGGTGCCAGGTTGGCAGCCGCCCATTCCAATTTGTTTTTTTGTAACACATGGACATGACATTTAAGTAAGAAGTTGCACTATACATTTCAAAAGAGCTAAATAAATGACACTCAAATACAAGGAGATTAGGGCATCTGAAACACAAAACACTAGAAGGCATGCTATAGAATCAGACAGAGGGAGAGAGGCCACACATACTCATGAAGTAATGAATTCAGTATTCAATTGTGACATGAAGTGCTACACCAAAACTATAAGAACAAAACGACTGTTTAAAGGGGCTTCAAACTGAATGCTCAAATTGTAAAATCATCAAGAAATGCCACTCAGTTCCATAGTGAAAAATACTTGAGCAAGGTACAAATCTCTTAGGATATCATATTAACGAGTACCTGAAGCAATGAATACAATTCAAAATACTCTTCACAAGGCCCTCGAGAATAAGAGTAACCCCATTATTCTGTAAAAAATATAATCAAAAGAATTGATGAACTAAAACATTCAAATGGAGATTGAATTGATCTGGGAGCAGTTGCAATGTCCCACAGCAACACCACCTTACACCACTCGATCTGCTCTGCATTGCAGCTGCCGACACCCACTGCATTTATCAGAAACCTGAGTGACAAATACTTGGAAATAAACAATAACACATAACTGAATCAAATGGAGATTTATCAGAGGTGACAGTCATATGAGGAAGCAGTACAAAGTTTAGTAACGCACCCAAATCAATCAAAGGGACATGTTTTACAAAAAAGAATATTCATCTTATTGGTATCGACATACCTGCACATACGATTACATCATGAGAGAAAGGAACAAATTCAAAACTAACATCTTATATTAATATTAACCCATCTAATAGGAGAAGCATGGGATTCTGACAAGGTCATACTGTTTCGAGAAGCTAATCAATACTCAATACTCGTAAGATCTACAACAGGTATAGATGTTGCGGAAGTTGTACTTTCTAAAGCTTTCCCAAAGATATCATTGCCATTTCCCAGGTCAATCAACATAGCCTATTGAACACATTCAAATGTCTCGTTCAGTATTGATAAATTCAGAATTGTTTATTTTTACAACTCATGCAAAGTACTTTTTCAGTTTTCCTCGTACTGAGAAGGAACAAGAATAACAGATCATGTAATTCCAACAAAAGCTAAGAGAGGAGCATATAGTGTTACGTAAATATTTCAGTTTTTCAAGGAGATCCTTTTCGGTCAGCTATCGAAACATGTTGTTGCATTTCACAGCCGTGAAAATGTGCTACTTTGAATTCGTCTTCCCATACATCGTAATTGTTTGTGAATGGAAGATCAGGGCCAATCAGACCAACAACGAGTCCTTTCTTTGTTGATTCTGTAGCCAGAGATAGCCAGGCTGGAGGACCACAACCATCAGCTATTGGCAACAGCTGCAAAGATTCAGATAACATAATCAACTACCTGAAGAATGCTACTAGACACCAATTTACTTACACAATGACAATTAACTTCAAAACAAAATTAATTTATTCTTTAAGAAAAATAACTAAACAAAATATCAGTAGAAGGACTGAAACATCTTAATACACATTGTATTTATTTATTGTTTGTGCAAAGAGAACCAGGCTGAGAGCTTCGTTTCCTAGTAACAGGCGCACACAACAAACTGAAACTGCCATAAAGGAATGCTTCCAGAAATACATATTCTTTTTTTTGTGAAACGATATGGATTGTACTAATCAAGGATGATCATTACAATCCTGTTGGCAGAGATTGCCAATTTCATCAGGTCCATTCCGAAGCCAAACAGCACTACGCGGGATCGAGTGTCCCAGATATGCTAATGTATGGCTTACTTTATTTCTACTCCTACTCACATGCAGTAGAACATGCTCACGGCCAAGCGAAAGGAGTCTTTTTATCTCACCAATCAGCGCTGCTACTGGTGATCTATTATGGTCAGGCTCGTTGATCATATTGGCAGCAACAAGGCTATCTGTTTCCAGTATGAAGGGTGATGTACTCCAGTCCAGGGTTAAAGCAATGCCCTCCATGTACGCTGCCACCTCCGCTTCAAGTGGGCTTGCGCAGGACATGAGGAACCTGCAGGATGAATAGATAATTGGGCCATCGCAATCTCGGAGGATCATCCCGGCACCTCCTGTTCCGTCCTCGCGCCAAGCACCATCAACGTTCAGCTTGTTCCATCCCACCGGGGGCTTCGTCCATCGTTCCGGCGGCCGTGAGCAGGATGCCGGCGTGGCAGCCGCCTTAGTGTGGCTCCTACGCGGCTCCAGGGAGACCACCATTTTCCCCTTCGTGATGTCGTCATGGGGGTGCTGCTCAAAGTTAAGATAGAAAGAATGTGTTTTGCCGTGTATTGCCTCTTGGCATTCCATTCAATATATGGTTAGCATTACAACTTGTACAGCAAGGTAAATCTCTATGGGATCACAGGATCCTAGAATCACTACAAAGTACAAACGCTATACGATCAGGATATGATACACATACGATCATATGCCATATATACATTAACATTCCCCCTCAATCTCAACCGGCCACAAGGTTGAGATTGCGTCGTAATTTCTCCAACATGGTCTTTGTAGCAGGTTTAGTGAAGGCATCTGCCACTTGATCACCGGAGGACACAAAACGAACATCCAAAGCTCCTTGCGCCACCTTTTCTCTCACAAAGTGGAAATCCACCTCAATATGCTTTGTCCTCACGTGAAATACTGGATTTGCACTCAGATAGGTGGCGCCCAAATTATCACACCATAACACTGGTGGTTGTGGTAGGAACACTCCCAGTTCCCTAAGCACAGTTTGTACCCAAGTGACTTCAGCTGTGCCATTGGCAAGCGCCTTGTACTCTGCCTCGGTACTAGATCGTGAAACGGTGGGTTGCTTTCGAGCACTCCATGAAATCAAATTAGGGCCAAGGAAAACCACAAAACCTCCAGTAGAGCGTCTGTCATCAACACATCCTGCCCAGTCAGCATCCGTAAAGACACTAAGAAGTGTGGAGCTTGACCGGCGAATGGAGAGTCCAGTGGCCAGAGTACCCTTAATATACCTCAATATGCGCTTGACTGCCTCCCAGTGCACATTAGTGGGTTTGGCCAAATATTGGCACACCTTGTTGACAGCAAATGAAATATCCGGACGAGTAAGAGTAAGATACTGCGGTCCTCCAACCATACTGCGATAGCGGAAGGCATCATCATCGGTGAGGGGAGTACCAAGATTCGCTGCCAACTTATCGGTGACTGACATGGGAGTAGAGACCTCCTTGCAATTCTCCATATGAGCACCATGAAGAAGATCATTAGCGTACTTTCGCTGAGACAACACCATTCCCCCTGGATTGTAGGTGGCCTCAAGGAAGTACGAAAGACGACCAAGATCTTTGATGGGAAAAGACCCAGCCAAAGTGCGAAGCAAACGATCCACTGCACGGGGGCAAGAGCCAGCAATAACAATATCGTCAACATAGACCAACATGTAAATGACCACAGCTCCTTGCCGAAAAATAAAGAGGGAGGTGTCAGCCTTGGATGAATGAAAACCAAGTTGGTGCAGCCGAGTACTGAGACGGGAGTACCAAGCCCGGGGGGACTGTTTGAGTCCATAAATAGACTTCCGAAGCTTGCAAACATGATGGGGATACCGAGAATCCTCAAACCCCGGGGGCTGCTGCATGTACATATCCTCGTCAAGCAGACCATGAAGGAATGCATTACTGACATCAATCTGACGCAAACACCAGCCCTGTGAAACAGCAAGGGATAGCACAAGCCGAACAGTGGCCGGTTTAACAACCGGACTAAAAGTGGCAACATAATCAACACCATATTGCTGAGTAAACCCACGAGCAACCAGTCGAGCTTTGTACTTATCAAGAGAGCCATCCGACCGTTCCTTGAGTTTAAAAATCCACTTACAGCTGACGACATTGGTGCCGGGGGGTCGAGGCACAAGCGTCCACGTCTCGGTGCGCTGAAGAGCAGAAAACTCCTCGCGCATGGCAGCTGTCCAAGCAGGATCAACGAGGGCTTGCCGATGCGGAGTCGGAACGGAGACAATAGCACTGAAACCGCGTCGATATGGATTGTAGCGGACAGTACCGTCCGTGAGAATCTTGGGACGTCGGATGTTGTTCTGGGAGCGTGTGCGAGTACGCTCCGGCGGTAATGCAGGCGAAGTGGCAGGCGACGACGAAGGAACAGCGGGTGTAGGCGATGACGAAGGAACTGCCGCCGATCCCCCTTCGGTCGTATCTGCATGCACATGCATGCGAGCAGATGCGTCAAGTGAGGGCGCGTCGGATGTGGACGCTTCAGGCGCGTCTGGAGCAGGCGTGACTCGCCCAGCTGCCGCGGGCGCGTCGGCGGTGTCGCGCATCGGTTGGGTTGGCTGGACCACATCCGGCCCATGCAGTGAGGAAGCACCAGCGGACTCAGAAGGCCCAGCAACCGATGGTGACGGAGCGCAGGCTGGGCCATCTGTCTGCCGCGTGGCGCAGGCCGGCTGGGCGCATGGCGGTGTAGCATGCACGTCGTTCACACCGGTCATGCTGGTCGTGGAGGAGGGCCGCGCTGCTGCACCTGCAGGATAAGATTCAGGAAACAAAAAACACAGGTTGTAGTTCCTCACATTAGCATCCTGAACTACTGGCTCATCGGAAGGAAAAGTCGTCACAGGAGGATTTAAGAGAGACAAATCAGGACACACGCTAGTCGCAAAAGGAAAAACTTTTTCATCGAAAACAACATCTCGCGAGATATAGATGCGACAAGTGGACTTGTCAAGACACTTATACCCTTTATGAAACGGACTATATCCGAGAAAAACACACATCTTGAAGCGGAACTCAAGTTTCCGGGAATTATATTTGCGAAGACTAGGCCAACATGCACACCCGAAGACACAAAGAAAAGAGTAATCGGGAGTGATGTTAAGGAGGCGTGTGAGTGGTGGCATATTGCGAAGGGTCCGGCTAGGCATGCGATTGATCAAATAACATGCGGTGAGAAAAGCTTCATCCCAATAACGCAAAGGAAGATTGGAGTGAGCTAGGAGAGCAAGCCCGGTTTCAACTAGGTGACGGTGTTTTCGTTCAGCAATACCGTTTTGTTGGGATGTGTGTGGACATGATATGCGATGAGAGATACCAACACGCTGGAAAAATTTATGCAAGCGATGGTATTCGCCTCCCCAATCGGATTGAACCGCACGAATTTTTGTGTTGAGGAGTCGTTCGGCATGGGCCTGAAAATTGTAGAAAACTTGTTCGACATCAGATTTATGTTTGAGAAGATAAATCCAGGTAAAACGGCTAAAGTCATCAACGAAGCTAACATAAAATTTAAAACCTCCGGAGGAGGCAAGGGCAGGCCCCCACACGTCGGTATGAATAAGCTCAAGCGGCTTCGAAGAAACACGTGAAGAATTATTGTAAGGTAATTGATGACTTTTGGCGCGTTGACAAGCATCACAAACGAAAGTATCATGACTCGACGAACAAGGGAGTTTATTTGACCGAACGACGGACTCAACTACATTATTTGAAGGGTGACCCAAACGATGATGCCACTGACTCGATGAAGACTGAACTCCAGAAAACGCTTGATGTGAGGATGAGAATGATGGCCTACCATACGGGATGGGGTAGAGACCATGCCGACTTCTACCGTGAAGAAGGACCCTCCTTGTGATTTTGTCCTTTACACAGAAGAAAAATTTGTGAAATTCCACAAACACTCGGTTATCCGAAACTAGACCATAAACAAAAAGGAGATGTTTGTGAATTTCAGGAACATGCAACACATTATTAAGATGGATGGGATCACGTGAGCCAGCTAGTTTAGTATGACCAATGTGAGAAATTTCCAAACCTGCACCGTTTGCGACTTGAACTTGATCCTTCCCACCGTAGCGCTCGTGCATTGTCAAGCGGTCGAGGACGTTAGTGAGATGGTCGGTGGCACCGGTATCGAGGTACCAGTTGTTGTCGCGGTGACCGTACGTCACCATGTTGCCGCTGCGATGCTCGTCCGACTGGTAGGCGTGATTGTAGCGCTCTCGACAGTCGATGGCATAGTGCCCCTCCATGTGGCATATCTGGCACCGGGGTGGGCGACGGTTCCGGCCGCCATTGTGGCCACCATTGCCGCTGGTGCCACAGCGGCCTCCATTGCCACCATTGTGGCCGCCGTTCCTATTTGCATGATTGTCGTTGCTGTTGCGGCTGCCATCACGGGACCCATTGCCATGGCGCATGGCGTTGTTGACGGACGGAGAGTAGTTGCCGCTGTTGGCAGCGTGCTGTTCCTGGCGGGCTTCAAAACTGAGAAGGTATGAGTAAAACTCAGAGAGGCTCACTTGGCCGGTGAAGACAGAAAGAGCTGTCATGAGTGGGTCGTACTCCTGACCCAGCCCACCGATGATGTGCCCGATGATCTCGTCATCGGACAGTACATCGCCGACGGTGGCCAGCGCATCCGCATAGCCCGTCATCTTGTGGAAGAACTCTGCCGCTGACATGTCGTTCTTCTTCGTGTGCGACAACTGCGTGCGAAGTTGACGCACACTGGCCCGGTTCTGAGCGGCGAACATGGCGCCGAGGGAGGACCAAACGGCCGCCGAGGAGGTCGCTCGCGTCATCTAGGCGAGCACTTCCTCCGTCGTGGAGGACAGGAGCGCGCCGAGCACGGCCTGGTCAGTGCGCCGCCATGGCTCGTACTCGGGGTTGGGCACCGAGTGTGCGGCGTCGCCGGTGCCCTGGACGATCGTCTTCGGTGGCGCAGGGACGGACCCGTCGAGGTAGCTGAAGAGGCCGGCGCCGGTGAGGTTGGGTATAACCTGCGCTTTCCATAGCAGGAAATTGGCGCGGGTGAGCCGGACGGTGATGAATCCGACGAGCGACGGCATGGTGGTGGTGGGGCTGGAGACGATCGCGCCGGCGGTGGTGGTGACGAGCGCGCCGGCCGTGGTGCCGGTCATGGCGAGAAGATGAGATCGGGCTCTGGTTATCAAGTTAAGATAGAAAGAATGTGTTTTGCCGTGTATTGCCTCTTGGCATTCCATTCAATATATGGTTAGCATTACAACTTGTACAGCAAGGTAAATCTCTATGGGATCAATCTACAGGATCCTAGAATCACTACAAACGCTATACGATCAGGATATGATACACATACGATCATATGCCATATATACATTAACACTCAATGCATCGGAGGCTGTCGATATAGTTGCATAAAAACCTGCGAGATGCTTCGATGGTGGGAGCCGATTTGTGATGGACAATTTCATTCCGAACATACTGGTTTCGCCAAAATGTCATGAGCACCGGCAGCCGCTGCTCTTCTGGGCAATCATTCAAAAGTAACAACGCCCATTCAGTACCCGAATTGGTGATGTTGTCAAGGCATGGCATGCTGAAGGTGGCCGCCATTTCTTCCCACAACATACGCGCGAGCGGGCACCTACACATTGCGTGGTATGTATCCTCGGATTCCATCCCACATAAAACACATATATTAGTGACTTCAAGTTTTCTCTTAGCCTTATTTTCCACAGTAGTGAGGGAGTTTGTAATTAAACGCCACGCAAAGACGCGTACCTTTGGGGGGGGGGGGGGGGGGGGCAGGGCACCCCCACACTGCCTTCCAGAAGGCACGAGTGCCGTCCGGTGCCCTGCTAGCGGCGCACATATGAGTGCTGGATATGTCGATGGCGAGACGGTACACGCTTCTGACGGAGAAAATACCTCTAGGATCGGGTGCCCAGGTCAGGACATCCTCCTGGCGTTGTGGGGATGCTTTAATCCAGAGTATACATGCAGCATCACTTGCATGAAAATGTTGGTGCACGAGCTCTGGGATCCACCGCCTGTGGTCATCCAGCAGCTCGCTGGCTCGGTGAAGACGGCATGTGCCACGCGCCGTAATGGGCTTGTACGATGGCAGTCTAGGCAGCCATGGGTCACGCCAAATACGCACCGTCTCCCTGTTGCCAATGCGCCAGAGGAGTCCTTTCTTGAGCAACTCCAAACCATGCTGGATAGCATGCCACGTAGGTGATGCGTTGCCTGCAAAAATAGTATCCACCAGGGAGCCGTTAGGATAATATCTCGCTTTCAACACCATAGCGCATAGTGAGTCTGGTTTCTTGAGTAATCTCCATGCTTGACGGGCGAGTAAGGCTTGATTGAAGGTGCGAAAATCACGGAACCCAAGACCTCCTCTTACTTTTGGCTCGATCATTTTCTCCCACGCTTTCCAGTGGGTTTTCCTTTTCCCATTTTTGAGCCCCACCAAAAGTTCTGCACCAACCTTGTTAGATCATCACATACTGAAGCAGGTAACTTAAACACCCCTGTGATATAGGTTGGGATGGCTTGTGCCACAGACTTGATCATCGCTTCAATGCCTGCTTGGGAAAGACTATCCCCCCGTGCCACGATCCTCTTCGTAAGACTAGCTTGCAACATTTGGAATTTCCCTTTGTGCATCCTACCATCCGGGGTTGGTAGCCCAAGGTACTTCCCCTCAAAATCAGAGTTAACGACCTGAAGCTCCTGTTTGATAGCTTGTTGCACCTCCACATGGCATGCATCCCCAAACTGAACGGAGCATTTTTGTGGATTAATAAGTTGACCTGTGGCCCTCTCATAACTGTTAATTACACCTTTGATGTACTGGGCCTGCTCTAGATTGGCTTTGAAAAATAGTAAAGTGTCATCCGCAAATAAAAGGTGTGAAATACCAGGAGCTCTTGGGCATACCTTTAAAGCTTGGGTACTTTGGTTCTCTATTCCTTGCCTCAATAAGGCAGACAATCCATCTGCAACAAAGAGGAACAAAAACGGCGAGAGGGGGTCACCTTGCCGTAGCCCGCGCGATGGTGCAAACCAATCCAAGATGGCTCCATTAAATTTCACAGAGTATCTCACCGAGGTCACACATGTCATGATCCATTGAACCCATTGGTGAGAGAAGCCTAACTTTTGCATCGTTTGCTCCAAGAAGACCCAATCCACACGATCATAAGCTTTTGATAAATCCAACTTATAAGCGCAAAAGTTATTTTCCTTTTTTTTCTCATGTTGCATGAAGTGAAGGCACTCAAAAGCCAAAAGGGCATTATGTGTAATCATCCGTCCTGGTACAAAGGCACTTTGCTGCGGAGATATGATCTCATCCAGGATGGGTCGCAATCTATTAACCAAGCACTTTGCAATAATTTTGTATATGACGTTACATAGACTTATTGGCCTAAACTCAGACACACGGACTGGATCGTTTACTTTTGGTATAAGAACGATTACCGTGTCATTTTTTTTCCAGAAATACATATTCAGATCACACTATATAGCTAGTAACTTCATTATTCTAGTAAAATACTTTCAATTCTTGTGCATGCACCGGACGCGGCTTTTTTGCTCCTAGGTGCATATGCACCCATTGTCGAAAACACACATTTTGAAAAGTTGAAAAATTCGGAACAAAAATTCCGCGTGTATATCCGGACATTTTATGTCCGTTCACAAGGTTTCGGTGAAAAACAACGTTTTTTGTGGCTTGTGTAAAAAAGATAAAGAAATGCCTCGTGAATAGTTAGAATGAAGCATCAGAAATTGTCTTTTTACACAAGCCACAAAAAACGTCGTTTTTCACTGAAACCTTGTGAACGGACATAAAATGTCCGGATATACACGCGGAATTTTTGTTCCGAATTTTTCAACTTTTCGAAATGTGTATTTTGACAATGGGTACATATGCACGTAGGAGCAAAAGGGAATATCCCTGCATGCACCTACTTTCAATATACGAACGGAGTATTCTCAAAATGCCTGTCTAGAAGAAAAGAACAGATCTACCAACGTGGTATTTTCAAAATACATATAGATAATAAATACTACCAGCCGGCAAAGGCACACGTCCAGAAATACATATCTGGGTCACACTATAACTATATAGCCAGTTACTTCATTATTCTAGTAAAATATTGTCCACGCTTGTGCATAACTATTTTCAACTTGCCATACAGAATCTTAAAAGCATCAAACATATCCAAGCCCTGAGGTACTCAATAAGAGGAGGTCAAGGAACAAAACACTTCCAGGAGGGGGGGGGGGGGGGGGGGGGGGGGGGTTGAAAATGGAGAAGTAAAGGCTAATTAAACGGGAGGAATTTGTTACCAGCCATTTGACTCGTGCATTGGTGTGTGAAGTGGTCATCAACATGTAAAAGAGTTCGGGAGAGCATATGAGGTGAAGCCTGCTCTAGCAGTCACTGTGGTGTGACCTTGAGCGATTCTCGTAGTACTCCGAACTCCTACAAAGTCATATACATTATTTTTTTTGCTTCAACATATATATGGTCAGTCTAGTTTGATAAGTGTTCACGATTGTTGTGCAAACTCATGCAAGCCTTCCTATAATCCACTGAACTATTAGGAAGTTTCGAGGATCTTCTCTGTTATTCTCTAGGCTCAACCAAACATTAACTGAAATATCAGTTGACACAGAGACAAAAACAAATTATAATGAGCTCATATTTCAAAAAAAAAAAAACTGTCTCAAGTATCTTACCATGATCCAAAATGTCTGAAAAATATATTTCATCGCCATAGACACAAAGTGCTCCAACTGGAATTGGTATGGTACAATCAGTTTCAGCATGCAAAAAAAACACTCATAACATTAGCAACACAGCTATACGGTGATATTCACTTATAGGCATGACATGCAAAAGGGTAACCCACACCTTGATAATGTATTGAAAAAACTACACAGTCCTAACTACCATAGAAAGGGTAAAAGGAAATATATAAAATCCTAGTCAGCTAATTCACATTGTTGGCATGCTATGAATGGAGGTGCATGTACAATAACTTCCAGTACAGACGATCACGGTACTAACTACCATAGAAAGGGTAAAAGGAAATATATAAATCCTAATCAGCTAATTCACATTGTTAGCATACTATGAATGGAGGTGCATGTACAATAACTTCCAGTACAAATGGTCACACATGAAAATATAAGGAAATTCAGAGACATATATGAATCAATCGAACAGAGAACCTTGAATTCCAGCCAATCAACACAAAATTCAGACATATATGAATCAATCGAACAGAGAACCTTGAATTCCAGCCAAATAACACAAAATTCAGATCCAATAAAATGCATTATAGTTGCGAAGGGAGACAGAGCACCGTTAGATACACATAAATAGCTCACATCAAAGACCATCAGTACCTTACACAGCGTCATGCCGCATCCTACACCATGCTGTCGTGGAAGGAGAAACCATAGAGTAAGGTCCGTTTCGGAAGCCACTCAATTGGCCACCCCAATCCATTATATTTATCCAGTGAGTGGCCTCCCATAAGGCTCACAATTATGGTCACAGTCTATAAAAACATAAGCCATCAGTAGAAATAGTTAACAGTCAACTATAAGCATTAATCATAAAACTATTCTTGGCCAGTACAACTAAACACATGTTTTATCAGTGAAAAAACAGAAACACATTTGCGTATATATACACACCATAATCATGAGCTAGTACGTAGTAGTGATGGCTTGTTCCAACGGAGGAGACTCACTGAAACCACACGACAATGGGCAGAGCATAAAGCATAGATAATCAATACCATAGATTTCATGTATGAATAAGAAGCCTCTACCAATTCAGTGCATTTCGTTCTTTTGATGGACTACATGACATGTACACTTACCAAGAAAAATGTCGAACCATCGGATGTTTATTGCCTAAGCTGCTCACAAAGATATGCAAGTGAAGAAACAATAGTTACAAATAAGGAATTACTAAGAGTGAAGTAAAGAACATGAGGGTATCAAATCGAATTAATGCCGTGATGTTCAAAGATGGTGAAAAAGACAGTGGTATTGGTAGAGAGATAGCCGATGCATGGTTTCCACAGTGCACCCTTTGGCAAGATGAAAACAAAAACCAAAGCAAGACCACTAAATAAATTTTAAAACATATAATGAGAAGGCGGACAATGGCCAACATATAGATCCCAAATGACCCAAGCAAAAGCTCCGAGAGGACTTTCATTCATGATTAGACAAAATATAAGAACATTTTTAACCAAAAAAAACACTTTCCAGCAGATAAATTTACTTGACACTCTCATTTTAAACAACCTGCGAGGGATATGTACCGCACTAATGCATCATGTGATTTAAATAATAAATGTGGCAGCAAATATTGGCAGCAGCATCTTAAAAAGAGAATGATGACCAGTGAACTAAATAGCAAAGATAATCATAACAAAGGGTCTGCTCTGACCAAAATAGATAGCACATTTTGCAATCTGTTTTAGTGACAACTCTTGGCGGTCCCATGGAGGATCGAAGTTCGTCTTTGAAGAAGCATTTGGCAAAAGCCAACATGTTAACAAGACAACCAGGACGACAATATCTTGTTAACCACAGGAACTAGAAGAACGTCCGTGCGTTGCAACGGGGCCATATTAACTTTAAGACACTACTAGGGAAAAGCCTAGCAGCAGCGCGGGTTTTAGGCCTATCAATAGCGCGAGACGATGCGCTACTGATAAGGCGCTACAATTAATGTGTAGCAGTAGCGCCTGTCGTCCCACGCTACTGCTATACATGGACAACAGTATCGTTCTTTGGTGAAGAGCACTGCTGATATTATCTGCAGTGCTTCTACAGGGAAGCGCTACTGGTAAGGCGGCGCTACTGCTAACTTTGTTCCCCTCGCTACTACTAGTTTTATTATTTTTTTCTGCATATTTATTTTGTATTTGAATAGGCTTTATACAATAATCTTTAGCATATCATACACATACAAATGTAATCATAGCATATACATACAACTAGTCTCATCAAATCATGTCATCATCATAATCATCATCCAACACAAAGTGGTCTCTCGTCATCATCTCGAAAATAGCGATACAAGTCACGATTACTTGCAACTACATCGTCATCCATCTAAACAATGATATACGCGAGAAGAGCTATCACTTTGAGTGAGAGCGGAACTATGCAGTACATGAGTTCGTATCCCTCTCTCGCATTAGCGTGAACCTAAACTAACTACTGCCTGTCGCTCGGAAACCGGAAACCGGTACACCTGGGCCTGACACTCCGGCCACTTGTCGTATATATACTCCTAGCGTAGCACTTCTTCACCATCAATGATCTATGCACCTGCATCGTCACATGAGTCGATGATATGCAACATATATAGTTGAGCAACAGAAAGAGACAGACTTGGCAAAAATAGAAGCAACATATCATAAGCATAAATAACAAAGTTGATCATACCCAAAATGCCCTAACTAGAGTGATCGTCACTAGTCGAGGAGGACGGTTTAATTACATCACAAATAAAGTTTCGTCGTGCATAACTCAAAGTTTCGTCATACAGAAAGTATGGACTAAACGGACACATTGTCATATATCGACAATCACTCCAACATGTCGTGCCATCCATCCAAGTCAGGGAGATAGTCCCCGAGCCTAGTGAAAGGCAACAGGTCGAGACGCTGAGAGGCTACCCGTGTTCGGACGTCTTCCCGCGATATTTGTCCTTCTTCGTAGAACATCCCTGTTTTTCTGACGACCTCCTTCATGATGATTTGAGCAAGTTCGCGCTGGATGTGATAGAACTTAGCTCGAAGTCGATGATCCTCGATATCTCCTACGTTCTTTGCCCATTGCAGAATATGGGCATCGCCGGATGTAGCTGACATGCGAAGGTTCTGGTGATCCCGTCTGTACTCCAGCATGTGTGGTGTAGGACATAGAATCCATCATTAAGAGAATCACTCGGTTGCTGGATGCAGCAGAAGTCGGTCTTATGGCCGAAGGCGAGCCTACCGCCCCTTCTCTTCTTGTCCGTGACCTCTCCACCCCGTGCTTCGTAGTAAAACATAGCACTGTCAAGAACATCCTTGATGTGGGTGTAATCCTTTTTGTGAATGTTCTTCGACGAGTCCAAGTAAAGAGCGTGGGAGTATCGGGGGTAGAGGATGATGAGGACGGCGCGCTCGCCGCTGCGCAAAATAAGTACACCTCAAATTAATTAGCCTCCACCGTGCAAATGAATGATTGAAATCAAAGGAAGGATATCGGCGCGGATGACTTACAGGGGATGATAAGGCACGAGAATCGCCTCCTTGTCCTTATTGGCGAGCATGAAACTGACGATGTATTCCCTCGCGTATTCACGGTGCTTTGCGCAGACTCCCAAGAAGCCCTCGTGCATGAAGTACGGGTCAGCGACACAGATATGAGGTATCTGCTCAACCCCGATGATGTAGTTCAAGTGCAAGGCATAAAGGCGGACAAACGTAAAATCCAGCTTCTTCACGTGAAACATGTCGAATATGTAATCGAATCGAAGGAAGAACTTATCCGCAGGGAAGAAGTCGACGTACGACAATTGCCGCGGAACGTTAACCACGTAGAGTAGGTATCCTGGATCTTTCGAGGCGATGAGGCCTTTCTCTATCCGCAGCACATCGTCATGAAGTCTCCTTAGATCGCCGAATCTGGCCCCTAGCGCTCTTGCAGGTAGGATTGGTTGACCGGGGATATGCCATTTATCCGCACCGGGGATATCTATACGGTCTTGAACCCGAGGCTGCTGAGGCGGCTGGATCATAGAATCAGCTTTTTTGCCTTTCCTCGCTCTCTTCCTATACTTCTTTACTACCGGAAGGTCGTCCATAATGTGTTCAGCCTCCGGAGACGGCAATTCAGGCATCGACTCATGACGCTCAAACCCTGAGTAGGCGCCAGTATAGACATACTGTTGAGTGACATCGTCATCCTCATCCTCATCCATGGCGACGTCATCAGCGACTAATGGAGCCTCTTCCTTACCCCGTCCGCTATCACCCAACCCGACACCCGACGCTAATTGGGTAGGTGGGGTGTTGATGTTCATACCTTGCTGAGGCTGCGTGCTCGTGGGTGTGCTCCCGGCCACCTCCAGACGAAGCAGACTCTTTGGCCACAATAGGACCCACCCATTGCAACAATCACCAAGCCGTCGCGGGGTCTCGTCGTCACCCCCTAGTAGCAGAGGAGGCAAAATCTCGTGGCCCGGTTTGACACTGGCCACGGAAACCTTGAAGACGTTCAGGGGGATCGGCCGGCTGTGGAACAATGGTTCCTTCGGCTTCATTATCGTCGCCCTCCCCACGTCCACCTTTTGGTCGCCGATGGTGTACAATATGGTGCACGGGGTTTCGTCGGCCTGCAAAGAAAAGTCTGCGACGTGAGACATCCGAAAGGCAACGAAAACGGGAGATTATACATTTATTGAAGGGGGCCGGTGTGACAGATACCGTGAGGGCGTCGAGCTCAGCCAAAGACGAAGCACCGCCGAGCATGTCCGGTGCGGGAGCCGGTGCGGGAGCAGGTGCTGGTGCAACGATAGTCGAGCTGCTCCCCAAGAAGTCAGCAAGGGGAAAGTCTGCTGCATTTTTTTTCTGGATTTTGCCTGGTCCAATTGAAAATGGCCGGAACCAAGGAAGTAGACATATCTACAACCATCTGTTTTGCGGCAGCTACCGCTGTTGCGACTGTCTGAGATGATTTCTTCTCAACCGCAATCTCAACCTTCTTGTCGATGTTTTCTTCGGTTAACCTCCGTCTTTCCTTTCTCTCCTCCGTGGTCTCACTGTAGTACTTCTTCCACGTGGCGCCGTCTCCGACACCGTGCACGCGTCCATACGACGGTCGAGTATCCACCGGGAGACGTTTCAATATGTTCAACGCCCGGTTGAATGGAGTGTCCCACTTGGGCCTCGCCAACGCCTCAGACGGCGAGTCGCTTTCAGCCGCAATCCTGTGCTGCTCTCTCTACAAAAGGCACAAGGATCGTTTACAAATATGCATGACTAACGTGTAGTAGAATTGATCAGAAACTAAAATTACCAGCAGTCTCATGAACTCCGTCGTGAGCGCGTTCGTCTCGAAAATCTTCTTCACTTGGTCCCAACGGTGCCGGGCCCTGAGGACGTCACGCTCCTACGGGACGGTGAACTCTGCCAAGGGGTCTGGGATGCCCAGACTCGCGGCTTCCGCGTCCTCCTTGGCCCATATGGACCTCTTCCTGCCGTAACCACGGCTTCTGAGGTGGTGGCACCCAATGTTCCTCTGTTGAAGCCCCTTCATGTACTTCGAATTTTTTTTGGCATCTTCGACCTCGCAAGCTGCCTTGAATATTTCAAATTGCTCTGCCGTGATTGTCGAATTATCCTTTACAATCTCGGAGTAGGGTTTCTTTTTGTCGATCTTTGCTTTCACCCTTGTTTTCCAAGCGGCCAACGCGTCGCTAAACTTGGACATGACGTGTTTGTTTATCTTCTTCATTGTCGGGTCCTTATCTGGATCTTTATAATCCTTTTCATTCCGGCCCGAGAACAAGAATATCTGGTGCAGCTTCTTTAGGAGGGAGGGCCTCATATTATCTATCTTCTGTAGTTTCTCATCGTTGATGGTGGCGGTTGTCCGTACGATGCAGCCTATTTGATTGCCGTAGCACTCACGCGCTTCCTCGGGCGCGGTTGGCTCAAAATTGCCGTCTTCCACCGACGTGACCACCAGTCTAGTAGTCCTGAGTTTGTTAGGAAGCCGTTGGCTCTTTGCTTTTGGTTCTACACCGGCTCCGCTCCCCGAGGCAGCGCCGGCCTCAGTCTCAGCGCCGATCTCGATGTCGGTCTGAGTCTCAGCGCCGGTCTCAGTCTCAGCACCGGTCTGCGTGTCAGTCTCAGTCTCCGATGCGACCGGTGGGCCCAGCAACAACATCGGTTGACCGTCGGCAAGGCTCAAAAATTCGTCTGCCGCCAGGTAGACGTCGTCGCAATTACCAGAACCCTATGCTTCATTGTTGCTAGCCATGTTTCCTACTATTAAATCTAGTCAATTAATTCTAGACCTAATAAAATGAATAATGACATAAAAAGGCCTATGTTTTGCAGGAACGTTGACTCCTTCCCGGTGCGGCAAATCCCGGGCACTCAATATGTCCTAGTTTGTAGCACAAGTCATGCCGAAATTCACGGAAAATTTCGGCATGACCTTTGCTAAAAAGTGGACAAATCGAGAACCTGAAATTTGCCGGAACGGAAATGGATCAACATTCCGGCAAACATAGGCCACTCAGCTTCATTCCCTGGAAACAACAAAAGGCTACTTGGGCACAATCGAAACATGGGCAAACACAATTGAGGAATTTGCATATATCCTGACCACTTCAAATTTGCATGTCCTAGCGTTTGACACTTCAAGAAAATCTACACAAATCTCATTTTCTCTCAAACTCAATTCAAAAACCAAATATAGATTATATTTAGTTAACTACTGAACTAAACTTTACTCTAAACTACTGCCCTAATTAACATCTAATTAAACAAAGTCAATTCAAAAACTAAACCCTACTGAACTAATTAACATCTACATTATCTACTACTTAACATCTATTATTACCCTAACTAAAAAACATCAACATTATCTACTACTTAACATTAACATCTATTAACTAAAAGGATGGGTGGGGGGCTTACAGAGAGGGGAGAGACGGTGGCGGGGAGGTGCTCGGCGACGGAGGTAGGGGCGGCAAGGGCGGGCTCAGGATCGGACGCGGCGGTCCTGGCGGGATCGGGGGCGGTGAGGTCGAGGGAGGCGACGGTGAGGTCGAGGGCGGCCCTAGAGGCGGCGGCGGTGAGGCTGGGCGGCCTCGGGCGGCGGCCATGAGGATGAGCGCGGCGTCGACGGCGGCAGAAGACGGCGGCGAAGTGGGGGCGACGGCGAAGTGGGGGAGACGGCGGCGAAGTGGGGCGAGGGATCGATTTGGGGGAGAAGTGGTGGCCGGGGGGAAACCGTTTTTTGGTTAAGTCAAAAGTAACGGTAGCGCGTTACAGAAAACGCGCTATAGCTAAGTTAGCTATAGCGCATTTCCGAGAACGCGCCACTGCTACGTCTTCATCATTTTTTCCTTTTTCATTTTTTTTCTTTACATTTTATAATTTTCCTTTCTTCTTTTTCTATTTCTTTCATTTTCATTTACTTTTTTATTCATTTTTCATTTCATTTTCTTTTCGTTAGCAGTAGCGCTTTACGCATAAACGCGCTGCTATAAGTATATTAGCGGTAGCGCGGTTTTCGGAAGATCGCTACTACTATGTGTAGCCCATTGGCTAAGTGATTGGAATTTTACTAGTAGCGAGTTTTAGGTGAGACGCGCTACTGATATATGTGCATATGCAGCGCGCTTATTTTGCACGCGCTACTGCTGTCTAGCAGTAGCGTGCGTTTTTAACAAGCGCTACTGCTAAAGTTCTGTGTATAACGTTTTCTCTAGTAGCTCTGTTGGAAAAGGCAGTGCCTAGGAGGCGCTTAGGCACGCCTAGGCGCTAGGCGATGGCCAAACGCCTCGCCTAGGGCATAAATGGAAGTGTAGGCAGGGCAAGCAAGGAATTGTCTACCCAAATGAAAAATCATGCCATATTGCACTAGTATACCAAACAGACCATATTCCAATGGGAGTGGCTGGAAATTAACTTATTTGTTTGCCCTAAATTAATATCTACACACATATAATACTCGCAAATACATCATGATAGTAAAACTATATTACTGCCTAGGCCGCGCCTAGTGCGCTTAAGCACCGCCTAGGCACTAGGCGAAGGCCAACCGCCTCGCTTACGCCTACCGCCTTTTCCAACCTTGCCTAGTAGTGAGAGTTCAATATTAATATTCTCATACATATCAAGTGACATTGGCGACCTTTTTTACCATCAAATCCTTACACATACTCCCCCCACCCCCCCTCCCCCCGCTTCCAAGTGCGTCTGCGCGCCGGCCACCCACGCCGGGTCCTTCAAGTGCCGCTTCCACCGCACCAACTCTCAGGGCCACGGCCACAGCCAGGGCCAGGGAAGCCGCCCTTCTTCGCCCCTTCACCGGCCGCGGCCAACGCGGTGCCGCGGCACGCGGCCTCACCGTCCTCGTCCTCCGGCACTGTCGCGACCCCGTGACGCAGCCCAAGCATCGGCCTCGAGAATCAAAAACGCTCGACAACAGAGAGGGAAGGGAAGATCATATACATGTCATAAGAAAGGGAGTTTATTTACTGCTCCCTCGATATATTTGTTTCCTTTGTTTGGAGATTGGTTACCGTCCGTGAGTTAAGGTAAGGTTAATGTGATTGAGCGATTTTTCTGAAAATCAAATATTTGTTTTCTAATTAATGTGATTGAGTGATTTAAGGTAAGATTAATTAATTTAGATTTGATCTTTAGAGATTGTTCGTGATTAATTCTACATTACTAAATAACTTGCGCCAGTATGGAAAGTTCTGATCTGTTCAGATTTCTTTCGTTGTGTGAGAGGGTGACGCGAAAATAAACCGATGAAGTGGGGGGGGGGGAGGGGACGAAAAAAATCTATGAAAAAAACCCAGCAAAGGTGGGAGGAGGTACAAAAAAACCATGGGAGATGGGACGAAAAAAACCCTGAAAGCGAGACTACCAACTGCTCCATTAGGAGTAGAGATAAAACTCTCAATAGCTACGGGCATTGGAGAAAAAGGACAATCGTGTAATAGATATAGTATATACAACTAGAAAGGAAAAACAAACCTAGCTATAAATCAATTGAAGTAGGCTTAGGGTGGTTGAGTTCATCACCAAAAGAAGACATAAATCTCAGGTCCAGGTGGATCTTCACTCACATCAACACAATAGAGGAATAGAACAGAAGAAAGAACACTGTATGGTAGATAAGGAAAATTTGTGTATTTGTAGCATAGCAAAAGAGGGCTTAGTTCTGTCTTTGATCTTCAAGCCCAACACTCACGTCTCTTGCTTCATAACATACCCATCACAATGTAAACGAACTACACTGGTTATCACTCACCAGAATGACCATCCAAGGTGCAGAACATCGAACATTACTGATGAACTAAACATGCTACAAGAGAGGTAAGGACGTGATCTAATTTAATACCCATAGGCCACAACAGTCTTGATTGCTTAAGACATGCTTATTTCAGCCAGAGTCATCGTCATCACCCCTCATTTTTTTTTACCGAAAAGGAGGTTGTACCCCCGGCCTTTGCCCACCAAGCAACATGACCCTGATATCCATACATACATACATACACACACATACATACATACATACATACATACATACGTGCGTGCGTGCACACATCCATCCATCCATCAGCCTCAAGAGTTATTCATACCTGGCCTTGACGGACCAAACCTCCCGGCGCGTACGACACATCAGACAACACCGTTCGGTTCCCAGCCCACGCTACGACTGAATCCAAGGCACGTCATGGGGCTTGTCCAGCACGACCATGAGCTGGGACTGGAGACGCATCGCAGCCTGGTACTCGTCGTCGCGGGCGATGGCAGGGAGCTGGGAGAGGTCACGCCCACGCGGTCCCCAGAGACCTTGCCGCCGCATCTGACACCGCAACGGCTGCCCGAGCACGGGCCTCCATGTCGGCGGCGGCGCTGTGCGGACGGGAGCCTTGGCCCCGCGAGACGGAGGGATCCAAGGGCTGAGTCTCCTCATCACCCATGTCCCGGCAACTGGCACCTCGCCTCCCGTGCGCTCCAGGGATTCAAATTGAGAAGATCGGCGAAGATGATGCTGGATGATAGGTGGAGCTCGGGACGGGAGATGAAGCACGAGCGCCGGTGAGGGTGGCGGCGGCGGAGGGAACCCTAGCTGGGAGGAGAAAACGAAAGAATGGCTGTGAGCGAGAGGTGCGAGGGGTGCGAGCGTTTTGTTTCTGTCCTCCATCGACACAGTAAAGCGTGACAGTAAAACCTGCGGACGTGGCTCGCGCGAGTTACCGCCCTTGATGCGTAGCTTATTGTTTTGGATGATCTAACATTTTCTCATAAATGGTCATTTGGTTGCTCAAGTAGAATCTTGCCGATTGCACTGCTTTTCCAAAAAAAATGTGTTTGGCTCACAAATTTCCTCTTGTCTTTATTTTTTTCTCCATTGCAGTGTTTTTCCTTTTCTTTGTTACCGTATAAGCACATAGGCACAAAATTCTCGAAAAAAAAAGGTCGGGACCAAAATCGAGCACGCGTAACAACCCGGCAAGAGGCGGTTCGCTCGTGTGAACACACGTAACCACCCAAGAGGCCGTCCGGCGATTCGGCCATTCCAGTTCAGGCGAACCTTTGCTGCTGCTACGTATATAACATTTCCTCGTTTACTTCGATTGACTCCAAGTCTCCAAGCGCCCAAACCTCTTCCCTCCCATTCTAATTCCCCATCCCCCCAAACCCCTCCTCGTAAACCCTACCTCGCGGCCCGGGATCGCCATGCCGGCGCGCCAGGACGCCAGCGGCGGAGCGTCCGCCGCTGCTTCCCCGACGAAGCCCGCCCCGTCGCAGCGGGCGAAAGGCAAGGGGAAGGCGAGGGGCGACGACCTGGTGAGCAACGTCGACCCCGCCGCTCCTCCTCCCCCCAATTGTCGGGTGCCGCTTGTCTCTCTTTGACGCATGTGTGGTCGCGTGGCTCGCGTCTCGTGCGCGCGTCGTCGCAGCCGGAGGAGGACCTCGAGCTCAGGAAGCTTCTCGAGGGGTGGGTGTTGCAGGCGCAGGACGCGGACCCCATCGTCCAGGCACGGGCCATCGTCAACCTGAGGTAATGTAATGCCGTTTCCGAACTTTCCCGGCATTCAGCCGCGTCTCTGTCGATTTTGGATGACCGGTTTAGGAGCGAAATCCACTGGGTATATGGCTATGGTGCTGCTGCTCTGCGAAAAAACCATCGTATGGCCTGGGTTGGGTACCCGATTAGCCGGTATGCGCTGCAGGGGAAGGTTGTTCTGCGAAAATCCACTGACGTGAAAATTTGGGGAACACGCCAATTCTATTTCTGTTTATTGGATATGCTCTGCGATAGTTCAAAAAAAATTGGGGGAGGATGCAAGTTTTGGGATGTGGTTTCATATTTTGCAAGTGTATCGAGTTACATTACATGCGTCCTTTTGCTCTTAGAACGTGTACTGTTTGCAGTTTTTGGCCTGTTATCGGAGTTTGGTCCTTGCCCGTAATGAATTACTCCAGTATCAGTTACCGTATAAACAATTTCCAGCCCAGCCCAAAGAGGATTCCGGGCAGGAACCACGGGAAAAGTTTTGCGCCTATACAGCGATTGATTTTACCCTGAACTGATCCGACCCCCCTTTGTGGATCTCCTCGCCGAGTAGCGCCGGCACCCCAGCCTCCGGTCCATACATGCTCGGGCAGCGACGCCCCAGCCTTGCGCCCGTAGGTGCTCTGCTCACGAGTAGCGGCGCCCGCGGAGATGCCAATTCCCTTTGCCGTTTAGTGCACCTTCACGCTTTGTGTTCCTGATTTGTGCAGTTTGATTTGTTTTGATTTGGTTCGCTCATTCAGAATATTGCATCTACTCCTGCTATCGACATCAGCAGTTTGCATTTTCAGCCAGTTGCTCCATTTCTTACTTCTGTGACTGATGCTTGGCAGGCGACTGATTCGTAGAGCGACAAGTTCACTGACGGACATCCTGAAACCTCTCAAATACCTCGGTCCCCACTATGCAACGCTTAAGGCATTGTTTGAGACAATGCCGGAGTCTGCTCTCAAGGTGCAATGAATTGCTAACATCAGCTGAGCAGACTTAAATACTGCTTGATGCTCATGGGGTTTCTTTTCTTATTCTGCAGTCAGCTGTGGCAGGTCTTCTGTCAGTATTGGCTCTGACAATGTTTTCTCAACAAAAAAGGGTATATGGAAATACCGAAACAATGCAAACATGTGTCCATTTTCTTGTCTTTACTATCTCCGTTTTTTAATTAACTATCATGTAAAATTCTGAGCAAGATATACTCACAATAGCTTACTCTATTTCTGATTTAAAATGGCAAGAGTTTGCTCTCAGTACTCCTAAGTAAGTATCTTGAAAGCAGACTAAATCATAACCAATGAATAAATAACTAAACTAACTAATTTTCCTTATAATTTCCTTTTTTTAAAGCAGAGTACTGAAATGAGCATCTAGCTTAATCCCCAATTGTTGTACAGGACTGGCTTGCTAAACTTTCTTTCCTTTTCTTGTTTTATTAGGAGAGCTTAAAGTACTGTATGATGGGTTCTTTAAGTGATATAAGTTCATGGGGTCATCTATACGTGAGGTAATGTCCAGCCTCCCCTACTTAAATTCTAACTTTACTTTTCTTGATGTTACTTATAACGAGCTCCATATACCAGTATTTACTGTTTTATCTTCCTATACCTTTTCTTTCACCCTTGTAACTACAAATACAATGTGATGTGAATTTATTTTTGATATGCTGCCTCATATTAATCTGTATAATCATTCTTAGTAACTTTCTTTTGTTCCAATATAAATATATTTCACTTCCGTTCCATCCATGTTTTTTATTTCTGCCATGTCAATTGTTAGCTTTTTTGGGGGTGAAATTATGAGTTTTAGCTTTTCACTTAAATCTTTCTGGTTGTTGAGACTCTTGTTATCTCAAATAGTGGAGTCTAATTGATGTTAATCTCTCGTCTGCCAGAAATTTGGCCTGTGAAATTACAGAAGAAGTCAAGAAGGTTAGATCTTCATTTACTTTATCATATGTATTGCACGATTTATGTTCTTTGTAGTACCGTATTCTGTAGTATGGTATCCAATTTCTGTCTAGATTCTTTTGATTGTAATCAAAAGTGTTTTAATCTTTTTCCTTGAACCTTTGACTTTTATCATTGAATATCTGTCTATCCTAAAACTTGATGTAACATAACTTTTCTGGCTCTCCACTTAGCAAGACTTGTGAAGTTTGATTGCTGGTTTGCTATCTCTTAATGCATTTTATTTTGTTATGAAAAAAAATTCTGTCAACTATTTTTTTTATCAATGCTATGAATTAAAGTATTAGTTGTTTCATGTGGTTTGGCTGAGATAATGCAAGATTTATGCATGGGTCTCCTAGTTATAATGCTAATATTTTCTTGTTTTGCAGGATGATGGTACGCCAACTCCCATTGAATCAATACTCGGACCAGTTTTGGAAATTGTCAAATTTCACATGAAGGTTGATTCTCATTATATTTTTACATGTGGCATTTGTTTCATTTTTGTTACTTCATCGTAGTAAAATATTACGCCTTTATATGATATGTTAAACATTAAATAGTACTCCCTCCGCCCCCCAATGTAAAACGTTTTTGCAAGCTGGTTAGCTTGCAAAAACATCTTACATTGTGGGATGGAGTAGATGTTTCAGAGAAACCCAATAGTGATTAACTGATTGAGATTGAGAGTTCGCTTTGTTCTATTATTGCAGCATAATACTGAGCCTGAAGCTCTTGATCTTATGATGGAGGTATGATGGAACGTTTCTGTTTGTATTATTGTTCCAATTTATACTTACTTTGATGCAGCTGAACCATGATATTTATTTGCTACATAGGTAGGATACCTTGAGATGTTGTCTGGTGAAGAAAGTACACATTATTTTACCATGCTTCTTGAGCTTGTTGGGTTAACCAACTTCAAAAAGTCATGCCTGTATCTCATGAGTTGTTCTGGGTATGTGAGTAAATATCGTTTTTTTCAGAAGATGGTATTCTCTAATTTAAAAATTTAAACATGTGAAATCTTCGTATGTTGGGATGGAAACTGGCAGATACCTTGCTCCTGAAGATATGGTTGCACTTTCGGTTGTTTATTTCATTTACATGAAGTTTGGGGAGCTTGCGGAGGCTTTGCGTATCAGGCTTCTGCTTGACTACAACAGAGTGGGTGAATGAACTATGCTTGTGATTTCTGAGGTTCGAAATACAATGGCCCTAACATCAGCTTCATTGTTTTCTAGGATGACGGTTATGTGAAGGGTGTTTTTGCCAAGGCTGATGATTTTTCCCTAAAGAAGCAATTTGCATATATGATAGCACGCTATGTGAGTCTCCCATCCATGCATGTAGGCATGCAACAGAAGCAAAGTTACCAATTTGTGCCATATTCTACTTATCTATACTTTGAAAATGGAGATAGTTTGTATCTGTAATCTCCACACTATATATATATATATATATAGATATAGATATAGATATATATATGTATAGCATAAAGCGCTGAGCTGACTCTTTGATTTTTGTTTTACTTTTATCAATGGGCTATTCTTTATTGAAGGGTTTAAGCATGTTGAATGGTGATGAGTTCTCTGCTGATGAAACTGAAAAGAATGAAATACAGAAAATAGTTTATAACACCAAACTGAATGAGGGATATCTTACCCTTGCACGGGATATCGAGGTTATGGAGCCAAAATCTCCAGAGGACATATATAAGGTGTTCTATTATTCACCTATTCAGTTTTGTTCAGCAGTGTTTTTTTTGTTTAGGCACCCCAGCTAGTACTCCTTTTTAAAACCTGCTCATCTGTTAGGTTCATTTGGTTGGCCAAGAGGCTAAAAGATCTATTATGGATTCCGGAAGACATAATCTGGGCACAATTTTTGTCAACGCATTTGTGAATGCTGGATTTTGCCTGGTTTGTTCTTATAAACTTCCTCAGGATCTTAAGGGAAAGTAGTGATATTAAAACCATGTTCTTTTCCAGGATATACTCATGACTGCCTCATCAAATTTTTCTGAAAACTTGCTATTCAAGAACAACGGATTTGGGAAAACCAGCGCAGCAGCTAGTCTGGTACTGATACAGTTTGGTTTATTTCTATTAAACACACCT
This sequence comes from Triticum aestivum, assembly GCF_018294505.1. Lineage (NCBI taxonomy): Eukaryota > Viridiplantae > Streptophyta > Magnoliopsida > Poales > Poaceae > Triticum > Triticum aestivum. Next base: position 470,241,014 of record NC_057799.1, on the reverse strand, counting down.
TTAGATTGCTAGATAATAATTGATAAGGTACTAACACATGATTTTCAGGGGGTGATATACCTGTGGAATCCTGATTTAGGACTTGTGCAACTTGAGAAGTACCTGAGCAATGATGATATTTATGTTGGTGCTGGAGCTTTGTTGGGTATTGTAATAGCCAATTCTGCTATGAAGAGTGATTGTGATACTGTATGTGTGACCCGACCCTACTCTATCCATCCTCTCTCTCTTCTAACCATGCAAGTTTTCTGCTGTAATAATCTCTTATGTTTTCCAGGCACTTGGCCTTTTTTCTGAGTATATCAGCACAGGTGCATCAATTGTGCGTACTGGGGCAATCTTAGGTCTTGGTATTGCATATGCTGGATCATAACAAGAAAAGGTCTAATTAGTATTCCCCCATCGCTTACTAGAAGTACAATTATTATTATTATTATATATTAATATACTTTCTGAATTTCAGCTTAAAGTTCTTTTCTTACATCTATTGAGTGACTCGAAAACACTTCTGGCGGACTTAGTATTCTCTGCCATCTCTCTGGGGTTAATGTTTGTTGGTACTTGCAACGAAGAGATTGCACAGTCAATCATATCTGTCTTGAGAAGCTGTAGAGAAGCAGACATTTCAAAGCCCATTGCACGTATGCTACCACTTGCTCTTGGGCTTCTGTATCTTGGAAAACAGGCAAGTCCTCGGCTCCATATTTTCCGTAATCTATACTGCAACATAATATAAAATAAGTTAAACCATGAGCATGTTTCTTCCATTCTCATAATTCTGTATTTTATAAAAGCGACAAAGCAGTACTAACTTTCATACGTTAGCATTATTTCTACTAACTTTCATATGGCAAATCCTTTTTGTATATTCGTGGATACTATAGTCTCGGATATTTTAATTGAGTTATCAGGAATGGAGTACTACCTCCATTCCTAAATATAAGATGTTGGGGCAGTCTAAATTAAACTGCCCAACGTCTTATATTTAGGAATGGAGGTAGTACATTATTGAGGCTCAGTAGCAAACCAAAAATGCATGGAAGCACATCCATAAAAGTAGCATTAACACCCAACTGCACTGCTAGGTCCCAAGCTTGGGTTATGGCTGATATGGCAGTGACAAGGAGAAAATAATAAGCTCGGGTGTTTACAGCAAAATACTTATGACAGAACTATGCTATTTTCTGTCAATCTATACACTTCTAAGATTATTTGCTGATGTTTATGTGCTTTTTAACATTGTATCAGGAGATGGCTACAAGTATTATTGAGGAGTCTTTAACACTTCACAAAGAAATTAAGCACTACTGTGCCATGTCGGTTATGTCTTTGGCATTTGCTGGGACAGGGAACGTGAACATGGTAATGTACATTGCGGAGGTTGTATGACACTAACACAGCTGTTTCTTATGAAACAACACCCTTTGATTTTCAGGTTCACCGACTCTTTCGTATTTCCTCACATAATAATGGGACTTACAGAGGACCAACAGTTATTGGAATTGCTCTTATTGCCATGGGTGAAGAAATAGGGGCTGAAGTGGCCGTAAGGTTCCTTGAGCAACTTTTACAATATGGCGATTATACTGTTAGAAGAGCTGTTCCCCTTGCTCTTGCCTTGCTATCCATTTCAAACCCAAAGGTACATATTTATGTTTTATCCGATTCTTTGCATCTGTGCCTGTTTTCAGTAACACGAACTGGTAGTAAATCAAAAAGTTGCCATATAAGTTGCCCTTTCAAATGCACAAGAGGGAGTGAGGGACTGTAACATTTTTGCTTCAACTACGACCAATATGGCTCATCATTCTTCATAAAAATGTCTGTTGAGAAATCTTCGGACAAAAATTAGTTTGTTCTTTTCTTGCTGTCATATGAAACTGCCAGCCGAACTGAAACAATAGCAGATTTGGATGTCCATTTTAATACTTTCTGTCTATCTATAGGTATACATTATGGACACACTAAGCAGACTGAGCCATGATTCAGACATTTTCGTGTCAATGGTTAGTAGCTTTGCCATAATACAACATATTGACGCAAGTTGAAGCATTGATTATACATGTTTTTTCAAATTGGTACGTGCAGGCTTCAATTATCTCAATGGGCTTGATCGGTGCTGGTACAAACAATTCTCGCATAGCTCAGATTCTCCGTGACCTATCGAATCACCCAGATGACAATCATTTGTTTTGTGTAAGTAAACGTCTATAACAAAATAATTGTATCCTTGTTTTCTACCGTTAGTAAGATTTTGAGTGGCTACTTAAGTTTCAGATTAATGCATTTCATTTGACTTCAGGTGAGAATTGCGCAAGGTCTTGTTCACCTTGGAAAGGGATTGCTGACGCTTGACCCCTGGCATTCTGATCGGTTTCTTTCATCCCCGTGAGTAGCTTCTACCTTTTTTTATTTGGAACGAACTGCTGCTAAGCATAAACAAACCAAGCAAGCTACAACCTTTCCCGTTTCCTTTGGTTTTACTGTATGCATGTTTTCAAAAGCGCTCTCTGTTGTACTTTTCAGCGTTGCATTAGCTGGTATTGTAACGGTTCTACACACATGCCTTAACATGCAATCCACCATTCTTGAAGAGTATCCATACATGCTGTATACACTTGTGCTTGCCATGCAGGTTTGTATCTCTTCGTTGGGCAGCTCTAGAGTTAAAGAAAAATCGCACAAACTCTTGATTACAAATGTATGTTTTTCTGTTGAAACATCCTAGGATGTTGCTGACAGTGGATGAGGATCTTAAGCCCCTCCCTGTACCAGTTCGTGTCGGCCAGGCAGTCGACGTGGTTGGTCAGCCAGGACAACCAAGAACCATCAGTGGCTTTAGAACGCACAAGACACCCATAGTGCTTGCTGCAGGGGAGCGAGCTGAGCTTGCTACTGAGAAGTAAATTATTTCATAATTTTTTGACTATAAGAAATGATTTCATGATTTGTCAGCTTATTCTTGCCTGAGCCTTATTGCTGTTTCGACGTGTAGATATATTCCACTGGCACCAGTTCTAGAGGGCTTTGTGATTTTGAGGAAGAACCCAGATTATTGTGAAGACTGACAACGGTGAGGGACAAGCGATGGTGGGAGGGATGGAGTGTCCAGTAAGAGGCTTTGGTGCATATATGACTGTCACACGAGCGATTGACAATGGCCACGGTAAAGACGCGGTGGATTTTCCTAGATGAGTTTGAGTTGTTATAGAGTGCAGGCCCTGCAGGTGTCGATATAGTTTTTCTAGACCGATGTTTAGTTGTAACAGGGTATAGGTTGAGTTGTAACATCGTACAGCGGTCAATGTTTCTTCGAGAGGAGATGCAATTTTGTCGGAACTGGGAGCAGAAACACTGGGTGTGACTGATGGATTAACATGTGCATACATAGCATTTTGAGATGCATAATATGGATTTACTGGGTTTACAACCTGTCTGATTTTTTTTTCTTTTTTCTTTTCACAATGAATGTACAATTCTAAGCACTCAAGAACTGCTTTACCTTTTGCACCCTGTAAGAAAAGGTAGTGCGCGGCCGAGACTTGAACACGAACATTATTCTCCAGATCAAAACTATCAACTCCAGTTATTCACCACTTCATGACATGAACGACAATCTGATGAAACCATACACAGCAGAAGAGGTAAAGAAGGCTTTGTAGAAATGAAAGCTCCGGGGTCTGATGGGTTACATGCAGTTTTTTTTAAGAAGTGCTGGCACTTTATTGGGGATTCTCTAACGGCAGAGGTTCTTGCAGCAATAAATAACAAAACAATTCCTGAAGGATGGAATGATACGATCATCATTTTGATACCGAAGGTAGAATCCCCTGAGCTCATTACTGAATATAGACCCACAAATCTGTGATGTTTTGTACAAGGTAATATCCAAGATGATAGCGTTCCGCTTGAGATCTATTCTTGATGATGTAATCTCTCCAATTCAAAGTGCGTTTGTGCCCGGTAGAATTATTACTGATAATAGTGGGGCTATTGCGCTGTAAAATTGGATATGCACAAAGCGTATGATAGGGTCGAATGGAATTTCCTGCGCAACATGCTGATACGTTTGGGGTTCCATGAGGAGTTTGTACTTCTTCTGATGGCTTGTGTACAGTCAGTCTCTTACAAGGTCAGGTTTAATAACCAAGAGACAAACTCTTTTATACCCGGCAGGGGGCTCCGACAGGGAGACTCGCTATCACCCTACCTGTTCCTAATTTGTGCAGAAGGGCTATCTAGTTTACTGTCTCATAAAGAGGAGGTTCGTGGCATTGAAGGTGTCAGGGTTTGCAGAAATGCACCATCAGTCTCGCATTTACTTTTCGCTGATGATTCCCTTATCCTTATGAAGGCTAATATGACTAATGCAACCTCATTGAGACAGGTCCTAGATCAATATTGCGCAAGTTCAGGACAAATGGTCAGTGAAGCTAAATGCAGTATATACTTCAGTCCGAATGTAGGTGTTGAAACAAAGGCTGAGATCTGTACTCAATGTCTGAAGCACTATCAAACAAATATCTTGGCCTGCCAGCGATGGTTGGGGTGGACAAGAGCGACAACTTTGTTCATCTTCTCGAGAGAATTATAAATAGATTGAAAAGTTGGAGAGAGAAGTTCCTATCTAGGGGGGGGGGGGGTGGGGGGGGGGGAGGAAATACTATTGAAGGCTGTGATACAATCTATCCCTGTTTTTGCGATGACGGTTTTTAATATTCCAAAGAAACTCTGCAAGGAGATGACAGATGCAATGACTGAATTTTGGTGGGCAGACACGGATGACCAGAAACGTATGCACTGGATGGCATGGTGGAGAATGTGTATCCCTAAAAAGGATGGGGTATGGGGTTTCGTGATTTACACTCCTTTAACCTTGCTATGTTGGCAAAGCAATCTTGGAGACTATTATCAAATCCAGACTCGGTATGTGCCCAAGTCCTAAAAGCAAAATATTATTCCAACTGTAACCTTCTGAAGGCGGGGCCAAAGAAGGGTTCATCTTTTACTTGGCAAAGTATTGTGGCCGGACTTAGTACTTTTCGAAGGGGACACATTTGGAGAGTGGGATCAGGTAACATGATAAACATATGGGAAGACCACTGGGTTCCTAGGAGCCCAAATCGTATGGTACAAACACCGAAGGGCCATGTTCTCCTTAAATACAAATGAGCTTATTGACCCTGCCTCTGGGAATTGGGATGTACAACTGCTCCAAGACATCTTCTATCCGGTGGATGTTGAGAGAATCTTACGTATTCCTCTGAGTGAACATCAACAAGACGACTTTGTGGCATGGCATCACACGCGATCATATGTTTTCTCTGTTCGGTCTGCATATTATATGAGTGGGATCATGCCCATCGTCACAGACTCACCCGACCAGATGGCCAAGGGGCTTCTGCTCGCAACCCTGTCTGGGATATACTATGGAAGCTTCATGTTCCTAGTAAGATCAAGATTTTTGCATGGAAGGCTCTGCATGGAATAATACCGGGATTAGCCGTATTGGCAAATAGACATATACCCACTTTGGGCCAATGTCCGGTCTGCTCAATGGGCGCAGAAGACATCAAGCACCTGATGTTCACATGTGCTCGTGCGAAGCAAGTTTGGAACTCTGTTGGTTTACTGAACATCATTGAGGAGGCTACAAGAATTGACAGGTCGGGTTCAGTGGTTTTGGAAGAACTCTTGAGACGTCCTGGCAACAAATCTCCTGTCCTTGGTCATGTCGGCTTAAAAGAGATGGTTATCACGGGAGCCTGGTATATTTGGTGGCAGCGGAGAGAATTCGTAAAAGGTGCGCATGTGGCGCCGCCCATGCGATCTGCTTTCAGTATTCAAGCTTTGGCGAGTAACTTTGGTGCTGCCAGTGTGAAATCAGTACCACATGAAGTGTCATGGACCAAGCCGCCTAAGCAAGCTTACAAACTTAACACTGATGCAGCTTACGTTGATGGCTCAGGAGGAGCGGGCGCGGTCATTCGTAATGATGTTGGAGAAGCGATTGCTGGTACTTGCGAACCGCTTCGGCACATCCATGATGCAGCAACAGCCGAAGCTTTGGCTCTCTGGATGGGGTTAAATCTTGTGGAAAGAATCGGATGCTCGCCAATCATTGTAGAAACAGACTCATTGGAACTAGTTGAGGCTTTTAATGGAGTCACTCAGATATAGAGTCCTTACTCAGCGATCCTTGCGGAGTGCTTTCAAATTGTTCACAGGATAGAAAATTTTTCATTGCAACACTGCAAACAGGAAGCAAACTATGTGGCGCACAATCTAACTAGACATGCTTTTACTATAAATTCTGTAATTTTTTGGGACGATCACCCACCTAGCTTTATTGTTTCGGATCTAATTCACGATGTAACTGTGTTGAAAAAACAATAAATGCGCCATGAAGGCTTTCCCTTAAAAAAATCTGTAGATGGATTTATGACTTGAGAACTCACAAGAATACATAGTCCAGACATAATAAAAGATCCAGCAACCAACTCACAAGAATACATAGTCCAGACATAATAAAAGATCCAGCAACCAGAACGAGCAAACCTCTGAGTACTTACATTTTCTATTTGCATCAAACAACCCTTGAGATCTCTAGATAAATAGTATTTCCTCTGTAAAGAAATATAAGAGCATTTAGATCACTGCTTTAGTAATCTAAACGCTCTTATATTTTTTTACGGTGGGAGTAATTTTTTTTGATAGTTATTAAGCACATAAAGCAAATCAGCTAGAACCTATCAGGTGACTAGGCATGTTCCATGTACATATGCATACCTTGACTATTACATGTTAGACAAATAAAATGAGACGAAACACCTAGAACAAAAAAGAGATGGAGTGGAAGAAAGCGGCCTAATGATCTTAACATGCTAATAAAAACCTATAATTGATGGAAGAACACCTGCTGTCACATGTCTTCAAGTAATTATAAGTAACAACCGGTGGAGGTGCATGTTGGACACTGGATTTCAGTTTGGCCTGAAGTCAAAGCAAATTGACATGGATGGCGGTACTTACCCATGCCCCCTCTCGCCAATGTGATATGATAGGTGGGATGTAAAAACAAGCAGTTTCATGAGAAACACCTTTATAGATAGAGGTAATATCACTGGAAGTCATAAAACATATGCTTGATGTTCAGTTTAATGCTAGAACTTTGAAAATATAGAATTGTAGCCACTTGACTCAAGCGTGCAGAAACGGTCACAAACGCGTATGCGGGCGTATCCATATGTATGGCCCCACCTGTCAGTTAGTGATGGGCTTAGCGTGACATATTTGTGCACAAAACCCTTTCGAGTTTTTTATTGCGAAAAAAGGCAACAGCCGTGGCGGATTTTTGCACAAAACCCCTTCATGATTTTTTATTTGTGGGGAAAACCAACCACTATACTGCTCGTAGATGCTAAATCTTTCTCTTTCCGATTTGTGTTGGTGGGTGAGTTCATTTCTCACCCCACTCACATCTCTCCCCATCTACTTTGTTGACACGTGGTTGCATTTTCACATTAAAAAGAAAATAAGTTAGAGATGAGACGCTTTGGCATTTTCTTGTCTTCTTCCTCCCGAAAATGCCTCCCGAAAGCCAACCTGGACAGAAGATTAACAGGGGCAAATACCTGGCCTTCTTTAGTAAGGGAACAAGCAATGTCAGCAAACAGCAGGTGTTGCAAGCGCTTGGCATACCTTCAGAATCAAAGAATGAGCGGTACCTGGGCCTGCTGGCCGGTTCATATAGGGGCAGCTAGAAGCAAGGAATTTGAGTACATTAAGGAGATCATCTGGAGGAGAATCCAGGGCTGAACAGAGAAACTTTTGTCTAAGGTGGGAAAGGAGGTACTCATTAAAGCGGTAGCCCAAGCAATACCCACCTATGCGATGTCCTGTTTTGACCTTACAGAAAGCTTATACGAAGAGATTACTCCTATGATTTGCCGCTACTGGTGGAACCAACAGGATGGACAACACAAATGTCACTCGATTGGCTAGGACAGATTGATGAAAGCTAAAAAAGTTGGCGGTCTTGGCTTCCGAGACCTTCATATCTTTAATATGGCGATGCTGGAGACTAACACAAAACCCAGATTCATTGTGTGCTGTGTGTTAAACACATATGTCACGTTAGAGATGGCGCACCAGGAGATAGACTAGGTTGTTAGGAAGGATCTCTTTATCTTGTAACCTCTCTTATCTCCTTATCTCTTTCTCCCCAAGTTGTAATCTTTTCCAACAACCTGTATGCGCTATGATCAGGGAGGTGCGCCCCTGCTGCCTATAACTGTTGTGGAACGCAGTAATTTCAAAAAAAATTCTACGCACACGCAAGATCCATCTAGGTGATGCATAGCAACGAGAGGGGAGAGTGTTGTCCACGTACCCTCGTAGACCGTAAGAGGAAGCGTTATGACAACGCGGTTGATGTAGTCGTACGTCTTCACGATCCGACCGATCCTAGCACCGAAGGTACGGCACCTCCGCGATCTGCACACATTCAGCTCGGTGACGTCCCATGAACTCTAGATCCAGCTGAGGTCGAGGGAAAGTTTCGTCAGCACGACGGCGTGGTGACGGTGATGATGAAGCTACCGACGCAGGGCTTCGCCTAAGCAATGCAACGATATGACCGAGGTGGAAATCTGTGGAGGGGGGCACCACACACGGCTAAACAATCAACTTGTGTCTCTATGGGATGCCCCCCTCCCCCGTATATAAAGGAGTGGAGGAGGGGACGGCCGGCCCTCTCATGGTGCGCCCAAGGGGGGAGTCCTACTCCCGGTGGGAGTAGGATTCCCCCTTCCCTAGTTGGAGTAGGAGAAGAAGGAAGGGGGAGAAGGAGAGAAGGAAAGGAGGGCCGGCCCCCCTCCCAATTCGGATTGGGCTTGCGGGGGGGGGGGGGGGGGGGGGGAGGGCGTGCCCCCACCTTGGCCGCCTCCTCCTCTCTCCCACTAAGGCCCATTAAGGCCCAATGACTCCCCGGGGGGTTCTGGTAACCCCCCGGTACTCCGGTAAATGCCCGAACTCACCCGGAACCATTCCGATGTCCAAACATAGCCTTCCAATATATCGAGACTCCTCTTCATGTCCGTGATCACATCCGGGACTCCGAACAACCTTCGGTACATCAAAACACATAAACTCATAATACCGATCGTCATCGAACGTTAAGCGTGCGGACCCTACGGGTTCGAGAACTATGTAGACATGACCGAGACTCATCTCCGGTCAATAACCAATAGCGGAACCTGGATGCTTATATTGGTTCCTACATATTCTACGAAGATCTTTATCGGTCAAACCGCATAACAACATACGTTGTTTCCTTTGTCATCAGTATGTTACTTGCGCGAGATTCGATCGTCGGTATCATCATACCTAGTTCAATCTCGCTACCAGCAAGTCTCGTTACTCGTTCCATAATGCATCATCTCGCAACTAACTCATTAGTTACATTGCTTGCAAGGCTTATAGTGATGTGCATTACCGAGAGGGCCCAGAGATACCTCTCCGACAATCGGAGTGACAAATCCTAATCTCGATCTACGCCAACTCAACAAACACCATCGGAGACACCTGCAGAGCATCTTTATAATCACCCAGTTACGTTGTGACGTTTGATAGCACACTAAGTGTTCCTCCGGTATTCGGGAGTTGCATAATCTCATAGTCATAGGAACATGTATAAGTCATGAAGAAAGCAATAACAACAAACTAAACAATCATAGTGCTAAGCTAACGGATGGGTCTTGTCAATCATATCATTCTCTAATGATGTGATCCCGTTCATCAAATGACAACTCATGTCTATGGCTAGGAAACTTAACCATCTTTGATTAACGGGCTACTCAAGTAGAGGCATACTAGTGACACTTTGTTTGTCTATGTATTCACACATGTACTAAGTTTCCGGTTAATACAATTCTAGCATGAATAATAAACATTTATCATGATATAAGGAAATATAAATAACAACTTTATTATTGCCTCTAGGGCATATTTCCTTCAGTCTCCCACTTGCACTACAGTCAATAATCTAGTTCACATCGCCATGTGATCTAACACCAATAGTTCACATCTTTATGTGATTAGTTCACATCTCCATGTGACTAATACCCAAAGGATTTACTAGAGTCAATAATCTAGTTCACATCGCTATGTGATTAACACCCAAAGTGTGATCATGTTTTGCTTGTGAGAGAAGTTTAGTCAACGGGTCTGCCACATTCAGAGTTGTATGTATTTTGCAAATTTTCTATGTCTACAATGCTATGCACGGATCTACTCTAGCTAATCGCTCCCACTTTCAATATGTACTGTTCAGTGATCCACTCCTGGATCACTATTGTACCCTCTTGCCAAACTCATGGTGAGGTACACAATAGGTCTGGTACACAACATAGCGTACTTTATAGAACCTATGACTGAGGCATAGGGAATGAATTTTCATTCTCTTGCTATTTTCTACTGTGGTCGGGTTTTGAGTCTTTACTCAACTTCACACCTTGCAACACAGGCAAGAACTCCTTCTTTGACTGTTCCATTTTGAACTACTTCAAAAACTTGTCAAGGTATGTACTCATTGAAATTTTTTATCAAGCGTCTTGATCTATGTTATAGATCTTGATGCTCAATATGTAAGCAGCTTCACCAAGGTCTTTCGTTGAAAAACTCCTTTCAAACACTCCTTTATGCTTTCCAAAAAATTCTACATTATTTCTGATCAACAATATGTCATTCACATATACTTATCAGAAATGCTGTAGTGCTCCCACTCACTTTCTTGTAAATACAGGCTTCACCGCAAGTCTGTATAAAACTATATGCTTTGATCAACTCATCAAAGCGTATATTCCAACTCCGAGATGTTTGCACCAGTCCATAGATGGATCGCTGGAGCTTGCACACTTTGTTAGCACCTTTAGGATTGAAAAAACCTTCTTGTTGTATCATATACAACTCTTCTTTAAGAAATCCATTAAGGAATGCAGTTTTGACATCCATTTGCCAGATTTCATAAAATGTGGCAATTGCTGAAATGATTCAGACAGACTTAAGCATCGCTACGAGTGAGAAAATCTTATCGTAGTCAACACCTTGAACTTGTCGAAAACCTTTTTTGCGACAATTCAAGCTTTGTAGATAGTAACACTACTATCAACGTCCGTCTTCCTCTTGAAGATCCATTTATTCTCTATGGCTTGCCGATCATCGGGCAAGTCAACCAAAGTCCATACTTTGTTCTCATACATGGATCCCATCTCAGATTTCATGGACTCAAGCCATTTTGCAGAATCTGGGCTCATCATCGCTTCCTCATAGTTCGTAGGTTCGTCATTGTCAAGTAACATGACCTCCAGAACAGGATTACCGTACCACTCTGGTGCGGATCTTACTCTGGTTGATGATACGTCCATTTTGCATCATGCTTTTATATCGATATTTATTGCATTATGGGCAGTTATTACACGTTATGTCACAATACTTATGCCTATTCTCTCTTATTTTACAAGGTTTACATGAAGAGGGAGAATGCCGACAGCTGGAATTCTGGGCTGGATAAGGAGCAAATATTAGAGACCTATTCTGCACAACTCCAAAAGTCCTGAAACTTCACGGAGGCACGTTTTGGAATTAATAAAAAAATATTGAGCGAAGAAAGTACCAGAGGGGGGCCACCCACCATCCACGAGGGTGGGGGCACGCCCTACCCCCTGGGCGTGCCCCCTGCCTCGTGGGCCCCCTGGCAGGCCTCCGGTGACCATCTTCTGCTATATGAAGTCTTTTACCCTGGAAAAAATCATAAGCAAGCTTTTGGGAAGAAACACCACTGCCACGAGGCGGAACCAATCTATGGCTCCGGCGAAGCTGTTCTGCCGGGGAAACTTCCCTCTGGGAGGGGGAAATCATCGCCATCGTCATCACCAACGATCCTCTCATCGGGAGGGGGTCAATCTCCATCAACATCTTCACCAGCACCATCTCCTCTCAAACCCTAGTTCATCTCTTGTATCCAATCTTTGTCCCAAAGCCTCAGATTGGTACCTGTGGGTTGCTAGTAGTGTTGATTACTCCTTGTAGTTGATGCTAGTTGGTTTATTTGGTGGAAGATCATATGTTTAGATCCTTTATGCATATTAATACCCCTCTAATTATGAACATGAATATGATTTGTGAGTAGTTACGTTTGTTCCTGAGGACATGGGAGAAGTCTTGCTATAAGTAGTCATGTGAATTTGGTATTCGTTCGATATTTTGATGAGATGTATGTTGTCTCTCCTCTAGTGGTGTTATGTGAACGTCGACTACATGACACTTCACCATTATTTGGGCCTAGAGGAAGGCATTGGGAAGTAATAAGTAGATGATGGGTTGCTAGAGTGACAGAAGCTTAAACCCTAGTTTATGAGTTGCTTCGTAAGGGGCTGATTTGGATCAATATGTTTCATGCTATGGTTAGGTTTACCTTAATACTTCTCTTGTAGTTGCTGATGATTGCAATAGGGGTTAATCATAAGTGGGATGCTTGTCCAAGAAAGGGAAGTACCCAAGCACCGGTCCACCCACATACCAAATTATCAAAGTAACGAACGCGAATCATATGAGCGTGATGAAAACTAGCTTGACGATAATTCCCATGTGTCCTCGGGAGCGTTTTCCTTCATATAAGAGTTTGTCTAGGCTTGTCCTTTGCTAGAAAAAGGATTGGGCCATCTTGCTGCACCTTATTTACTTTCATTACTTGTTTCCCGTTACAAATTACCTTATCACAAAACTATCTGCTACCGATAATTTCAGTGCTTGCAGATTGAAAACCGCTTGTCATTTCCTTCTGCTCCTCGTTGGGTTCGACACTCTTACTTATCGAAAGGACTACGATAGATACCCTATACTTGTGGGTCATCAAGACTCTTTTCTGGCGCCGTTGCCGGGGAGTGAAGCGCCTTTGGTAGGTGGAATTTGGTAAGGAAAAATTTATATAGTGTGCTGAAATTTACTGTCACTTGTTACTATGGAAAGTAATCCTCTTAGGGGCTTGTTCGGGGTATCTTCACCCCGACCAGTAGAGCAAAGAGTTGCTCCTCAACCTACTGAACCTACTGAAAATGTTTACTTTGAAATTCCTTCGGGTATGATAGAGAAACTGCTAGCTAATCGTTTTACAGGAGATGGAACATTACATCCCGATTTGCACCTAATCTATGTGGATGAAGTTTGTGGATTATTTAAGCTTGCAGGTATGCCCGAGGATGTTATCAAGAAGAAGGTCTTCCCTTTATCTTTGAAGGGAGAGGCATTGACATGGTTTAGGCTATGTGATGATATGGGATCATGGAACTCTACAACCGATTGAAATTGGAATTTCATCAGAAGTTTTATCCTATGCATCTTGTTCATCGTGATCGTAATTATATATATAATTTTTGGCCTCGCGTATGAGAAAGCATCGCTCAAGATTGGAGGAGGATTAAGTCAATGTTATATTCATGCCCCAATCATGAGCTCTCAAGAGAAATGATTATTCAAAATTTTTATGCTCGGCTTTCTCTCAATAATCGCTCCATGCTCGATACTTCTTATACTGGCTCTTTTATGATGAAGACTATTGAATTCAAATGGGATTTATTGGAAAGAATTAAATGCAACTCTGAAGATTTGGATCTCGATGAAGGTAAGGAGTCAGGTATAAAACCTAAGTTTGATTGTGTTAAATCTTTTATGGATATCGATGTTTTCCGTGAATTTAGCACTAAATATGGACTTGACTCTGTGATAGTAGCTTCTTTTTGTGAATCCTTTGCTACTCATGTTGATCTCCCAAAGGAGAAGTTGTTTAAATATAATCCTCCCACTGAAGTAAAAGTAGTTGCACCTATTAAAGTTGAAGAAAAGACTATCACTTATAATGATACTGTCATTCCTACTGCTTATATTGAGAAACCACCTTTCCCTGTTAGAATAAAGGATCATGCTAAAGCTTCAACTGTGGTCAACAAAAGTAACATTAAGACACCCAAACCCCCTGAGAAAATTAAAGTTGAACCTAGTGTTGCTATGGTTAAAGATCTCTTGGCTGATAATATTGATGAGCATGTTATTTACTTCTGCAATGAAGCTGCTAGAATTGCTAGACCTGATGCTAAAAATAAACAAAGACCTGTTGTAGGCATGCCTGTTATTTCTGTTAAGATAGGAGATCATTGTTATCATGGCTTATGTGATATGGTGCTAGTGCAAGTGCAATACCTCACTCTTTATACAAAGAAATTATGCATGATATTGCACCTACTGAGATAGAAGAAATTGATGTTACAATTAAGCTTGCCAATAGAGACACTATTTCACCAGTCGGGATTGTTAGAGATGTTGAAGTCTTGTGTGGGAAAGTTAAATATCCTGTTGATTTTATTGTTCTTGGTTCCCCACAAGATAACTTTTGTCCCATTATATTTGGTAGACCCTTGTTGAATACTGTTAATGCTAGGATAGACTGCGAAAAGGATGTTGTTACTATTGGTTTGGGGCATATGTCTCATGAGTTTAACTTTGCTAAATTTCGTAGACAACCCCGTGATGAGGAATTGCCTAGTAAAGATGAAATTGTTGGTCTTGCTTCTATTGCCGTGCCTCCTAGTGATCCTTTAGAACAATATTTGCTAGACCATGAAAATGATATGTTTATGAATGAAAGAAGGGAAATAGATGAAGTATTTTTTAAACAGGGACCTATTTTGAAACACAACTTGCCTGTTGAAATCCTAAGGGATCCTCCTCCACCGAAGGGTGATCTCGTGTTTGAGGTTAAACCATTACCCGATACTCTTAAATATGCTTATCTTGATGAGAAGAAGATATATCCTGTGATTATTAGTGCTAACCTTTCAGAGCATGAAGAAAAGAAATTATTGAAAACTCTGAAGAGGCACTGTGCTGCTGTTGGATATACTCTCGATGATCTTAAGGGCATTAGTCCCACTTTATGCCAACACAAAATAAAATGGGAGAAAGACGCTAAACCAGTTGTTGATCACCAACGACGGTTAAATCCTAAGATGAAAGAAGTGGTAAGGAAAGAAATACTAAAGCTTCTGGAGGCAGGTATAATTTATCCCGTTGCTGATAGTCAGTGGGTAAGCCCTGTCCATTGTGTCCCTAAGAAGGGAGGTATTACTGTTGTTCCTAATGATAAAGATGAATTGATCCCATAAAGAATTATTACAGGTTATAGAATGGTAATTGATTTCCGCAAATTAAATAAAGCTACTAAAAAGGATCATTACCCTTTATCTTTTTTTGATCAAATGCTAGAAAGATTATCCAAACATACACATTTTTGCTTTTTAGATGGTTATTTTGGTTTCTCTCAAATACCTATGTCAAAAGAGGATCACGAAAAGACCACTTTTACTTGCCCTTTCGGTACCTTTGCTTATAGACGTATGCCTTTTGGTTTATGTAATGCACCTGCTACATTTCAAAGATGCATGATGGCTATATTCTCTGATTTTTGTGAAAGGATTGTTGAGGTTTTCATGGATGATTTCTTCGTATATGGAACTTCTTTTGATGACTGCTTGAGCAACCTTGATCGAGTTTTGCAGAGATGTGAAGAAACTAATCTTGTCTTGAATAGGGAAAAGTGCCACTTTATGGTTAATGAAGGTATTGTCTTGGGGCATAAAATTTCTGAAAGAGGTATTGAAGTTGACAAAGCTAAAGTTGATGCTATTGAAAAGATGCCGTGTCCCAAGGACATTAAAGGTATAAGAAGTTTCCTTGGTCATGCTGGTTTTTATAGGAGGTTCATTAAGGACTTCTCTAAAATCTCCAGGCCTCTGACTAATCTCTTACAAAAAGACATTCCTTTTGTCTTTGATGATGATTGTGTAGAAGCATTTGAAATACTTAAGAAAGCCTTGATTTCTGCACCTATTGTTCAACCACCTGATTGGAATTTACCCTTTGAAATTATGTGTGATGGTAGTGATTATGCTGTAGGTGCTGTTCTAGGACAAAGAGTTGATAAGAAATTAAATGTTATCCAATATGCTAGTACAACTCTAGACAACGCCCAGAGAAATTTTGCTACTACTAAAAAAGAATTTTTAGCAGTTGTATTTGCTTGTGTAAGTTCATACCTTATATTGTAGACTCTAAAGTAACTATTCACACTGATCATGCTGCTATTAAATATCTTATGAAAAAGAAAGATGCTAAACCTAGACTTATTAGATGGGTTCTCCTACTACAAGAATTTGATTTGCATATTATTGATAGAAAAGGAGCTGAGAACCCCGTTGCAGACAACTTTTCTAGGTTAGAGAATATTCTTGATGACCCACTACCTATTGATGATAGCTTTCCTGATGAACAATTAGCTGTCATAAATGCTTCTCGTGCTGCTCCGTGGTATGCTGATTATGCCAATTATATTTGTGACGCCCGGATAATTAAGCTACAGTGAACCTCTGCTAATGATGCCATGTCACTTCGATTACTGTTGCTAATCACACGTCACTTCGAAACCGATTTAGATTCAAAGTCAAAATCAAGCAAACAATAAAAGTTTTCAAATTTTAAAACTAAAATGTTCATCATGTGGCAAATAATCCCTAACTAGTTTTGGTGGTGGAACCAACCTTTTACAAAGTGTTTAAATGCCCTAAACTAATTAAAAACAGCGGCTAAAATAATAATTTAATTGCTTTTGAAATTATAAAAATATTAAACTAAATTATTTTGGGTCCAAACTAGGTTTGGCAGTGGCCTATTTTGATGATACTAATTTAGGTGCTAACTTGGTATTTAAATGAAACTAAAATAATTAGGAACTAAAAGAAAACAAGTAAAAAAATAATAAAACATAAAATAGATAAAAGGCCAAAAGGCCCCCCTCCCACCGGGCCTCGGCCCAGCCACATGCGAGGCCGGCCCATCCCCACTCCCTTAACCCCATGGTGCTGAAACCCTAGGCACCGACACCCCCACTCCTCCCCACTCGCGCCCCACTCTCCCTCTCCCCCGATCCAATCGGGATCGGGCTTGAATGCCACTGCCCGAAACGCCTCCGCTGCCTCGCCGGACGCCATCGCCGGACAGCCTCCCCGCCGGCTTGCTTCCTCTCGGCCGAGTCGTCCCCGGCCTCCTCCTCGCCGGCCGTCTCCGGCTCGCCTCCCCCACCGCACCCACGCGACGCCCATGGGGGGGGGAGGCTCGCCCCTCGCGTGACCTGCACTGGCGCCGGCCCCGCCCCGAGCGCCCTACGCCGTTGCCGACCACCACCCCGTCACCGGAGCACCACCACCGTCACTCCGACTTGCCGGACCCCGTCATCGCCGCCGTGCTTCCTCACCTCCTCCCTGGGTCGTCGCCGCTCCGCCCTCGGCTCCACCTCACCGGAACGCCTCCCCGTCCTCCTCCCCGCGCACGTTGCCTGTACCCTACATTCGTCGTGAGCCGCCACCTCCCTCCTCCTTCCTCTCCTCCTCTGTACGTGTGCGCGCCCGCCGTCATCGCGCTCCCCGCGGGCTCCCGCTGCCCCGTCCGCCGACCACCTCTTCCCCTGCCCGTCACCCGCCTCCAGCCGCTGTCGCCCGTGGCGCCCCCCCTGTGCGCCTCCCCGGCGCCTCGGCCTCCTACCGCTGGCCATCCCACAGCCACCATACGGCCGCGCCACCCCCTCGTCTCCGCCCGCCGTGGCCCCGGATGGCCGCGTCAGCTTCCCCCGCCGTCGGTGCCCCGGCGGCCTCGTCCCGCCCGGCGGGCGAGTGCTCGCTCGGGTGCGCCCGCACCCGCCTGCCCGTATGCCCGTTAAGGCCCCTGTGCCTATGACCAGTGGGCCCGGCCCTAGAACGTTAAAAAAAGAATTAGAAATAATGTTAATAAAATTAATTTATTAATTAATTAGTGAATTAATTAAGTTAATTAACCCTGTTTAATTAGTCTAATTAACTAGTTAGTTTAATTGAACCGTAATTAGTTTAGTTAAATCCTAATTAACCTAAACAGAGTATGACAGGTGGGTCCCACTGGACCCACACGTCAGTTTGACCAGTCAACACCTTTCTTGATTGTTGACGTCATGATGACGCCAGCATGCACTATTCCGGATAATGTTCAATTACATTAATATAAATAAATCCAGAAAATGGTTTAATCTTTAAAAATTCATATAAATTAAACCGTAACTCGGATGAAAATGTTTTCTACATGAAAGTTGCTCAGAAAAATCCAACGAATCCGAGTACGCGGTCCGTTCATCTGGCACATGCCCCTAGCATGCTGAACATGGAACATTCCCCCTCCGGTCATCTGTTTGATACAGGTCCGGAACCGGGAATGCATTCCCGGTTGAATTACCCCTTCACCTTTATCATGTAGTCATACGTTAGGTCACATCCGGCACATCTTATTGCCATGTTATGCTTTGTGGTGCTATGTTTGCTTTATATTTACTGTTTCTTCCCCCTCTTCTCTCCGGTAGACCCCCGAGACCGATGCTGCCCCTGTGATCGACTACATCACCGACGACCCCTCCTTGCCAGAGCAACCAGGCAAGCCCCCCCCTTGATCACTAGATATCGCCTATTCCTTCTCTATACTGCTTGCATTAGAGTAGTGTAGCATGTTACTATTTTTGGTTAATCCTATACTGATGCATAGCCAGTCATTGTTGCTACAATTGTTACCCTACCTGCTATCCTACTGCTTAGTATAGGATGCTAGTGTTCCATCAGTGGCCCTACACTCTTGTCCGTCTGCCATGCTATACTACTGGGCCGTGATCACTAGGGAGGTGATCACGGGTATATACTATATACTTTATATACATGACACATGTGGTGACTAAAGTCGGGTCAGCTCGTTGAGTACCCGCAAGTGATTCTGATGAGGGGGCTGAAAGGACAGGTGGCTCCATCCCGGTAGAGGTGGGCCTGGGTTCCTGACGGCCCCCAACTGTTACTTTGTGGCAGAGCGACAGGGCAGGTTGAGACCACCTAGGAGAGAGGTGGGCCTGGCCCTGGTCGGCGTCCGCGAATACTTAAAAATAACATGCTTAACGAGTTCTTGGTATTTGATCTGAGTCTGGCCATTTGGCCTATACGCACTAACCAACTACGCGGGAACAGTTATGGGCACTCGACGTCGTGGTATCAGCCGAAGCCTTCGTGACGTCAGCGACTGAGCGGCGCGCGCCGGATTGGACTGGAACGCCTGCTAGGCTAGGTCTGCTTCCAGCCGCCCTCGCAACGTGCAGGTGTGCAATGGGCGATGGGCCCAGACCCCTGCGCCATAGGATTTAGACCGGCGTGCTGACCTCTCTATTGTGCCTAGGTGGGGCTGCGACGTGTTGATCTTCCGAGGCCGGGCATGACCCAGGAAAGTGTGTCCGGCCAAATGGGATCGAGCGTGTTGGGTTATGTGGTGCGCCCCTGCAGGGAAGTTTATCTATTCGAATAGCCGTGTCCCTCGGTAAAAGGACGACCCGGAGTTGTACCTTGACCTTATGACAACTAGAACCGGATACTTAATAAAACACACCCTTCCAAGTGCCAGATATAACCCGGTGATCGCTCTCAACAGGGCGACGAGGGAGGATCGCCGGGTAGGATTATGCTATGCGATGATACTTGGTGAACTTACCATCTACTCTCTTCTACATGCTGCAAGATGGAGGCTACCAGAAGTGTAGTCTTCGACATGACTAGCTATCCCCCTCTTATTCTGGCATTCTGCAGTTCAGTCCACCGATATTGCCCTTTACACAGATACCCATGCATATGTAGTGTAGATCCTTGCTTGCGAGTACTTTGGATGAGTACTCATGGTTGCTTTTCTCCCTCTTTTCCCCCTTTCCATTCTACCTGGTTGTTGCAACCAGATGCTGGAGCCCAGAAGCCAGACGCCACCGTCGACGATGACTCCTAGTACACCGGAGGTGCCTACTACTACGTGCAGGCCGCTGACGACGGCCAGGAGTAGTTTAGGAGGATCCCAGGTAGGAGGCCTGCGCGTCTTTCGATCTGTATCCCAGTTTGTGCTAGCCTTCTTAAGGCAAACTTGTTTAACTTATGTCTGTTCTCAGATATTGCTGCTTCCGCTGACTCATCTATGATCGACCACTTGTATTCGAGCCCTCGAGGCCCCTGGCTTGTATTATGATGCTTGTATGACTTATTTATGTTTTAGAGTTGTGTTGTGATATCTTCCCGTCCCTGATCTTGATCGTACACGTTTGCGTGCATGATTAGTGTACGGTCAAATCGGGGGCGTCACAAGTTGGTATCAGAGCCGACTGCCTGTAGGTATCCCCCTTCCAAACTCCTTGGCCGAAGTTGAGTCTAGACTTTACATTTTTTTACTAACATGGCTGTGCGGCTTACGGCCCCACGTCGCCATTGGGTGGTATTATGATCTTTTATTCCTCGTCTATACTCTGGGACTCCGATCTCTCTTCTATTCGGGTTAAATAAATTTTTACTAAATCTAACATTAGGATGTCGTGATCACTTTCACCCGGAGAGCACCTTATTACCGATGATCGTCTGCTGCACCAGAAGATTCCGAGGATACTCTATGATGTTCTCTCGAGACTTTGTGCCATCGCTTTTGCAATTCCCATCCATCGATAAACCTCTATGGATAACCACGTACACTTGCCATTCATACAATCATTCCCCGTTGATCTTGTTATTATAAGATACTTCGATATCCTCTCTATTGTTCCGAGAATACTTTGTGCCTACTACATTGCAGTTCTTTGCCACATTAAATACCCCTACGGATAATTCCTCGCACTTACCGAGTATCCGTTCATCCCCAGTTGTTCAGGTGTTTCACAAAAGTCTTCGAAATACTACCCGATCTTCCGGTAGTCCTTCTGCAAATACTTGTCTGCTTGCAGTCTGGACAATTCCATTTGACTAACAATAACCATTAAAATCCTTGTGATTGACATTCTGATCGTGTTGATTCAACATGTGTGTGAATGCACACAATCATCAGTTATTCCCTAGAAATTTCCTTCCGGCTCGGACATCATTTTAAACGTGAGCTGGTTCTCAAGCAATCCAATTGCCGTCGATTGTACCCTAAGCCTACTCAACCTATCCATCCTTAATCAGAGTTTTTGCCTCTGAGCCCTTGATTTGGAAATTATGATTCTTTGCCTTTGAGCTTTGAGTTAGTCAGTTGATTCTATAATCTAAGGCCCTTGCCTTGATTCTTCCTCTAATTGTGTGCCGATGCTCACATCAGCTCCGTTGTGGACCGTCAGATCCTTTGTTGAATTATCAATCCGACAGTGTCCTTTGTATACAAAAACCTCGAGAAGTTCTTTCCCTGATACATAATGTCATCGGTAAATTCTATTCTCTGATATGGCCAACGACGCTCTGCTTTCGACCTTGAGTTATTTATTTCTGAACTTTGTAGTATATGTTCCTAAGATACCCGATGGGTTGGACCAATGCCTTCCCTACTCTGTGCAGACCCGAGAGTTTTCACGAGTCATATTCTCCTGGTGATTTACCAGTTAAAATTTCAACACTACAACTCCATCGAAAATGAGAAGTGAATGATAGGTTATGCATTGGAGAAGTGGGAGTCGACCTTGAACTTTGTGTTCATGCCCATGGAAATGATGTAGATCGTATCATTAAAGCTTCTCTTCAAATAAATATTTCCTTGGTATAAGTTTATCTTATATCTAGCATTTTGCAATCGTTGTTCCGGCCATGTTCTCCTTTTAAATACCATTTCTCGGACAAGTTGAAGTACTTGTCTTCTGCAGATCATTGCACCTATCCAACCTTTACTTTGATCTACCGTCGAGTATTACACTCTGGTATCTCAAGAATACCACGGAACTACATAACTTCTTATGAGTTCTTCATCAACTATTATTCTCGCCGATTCCATTTTTCCAATGGGTTCTGAGTTGTTAGAACCCCTCAAGGACACCGACAACTGAATCGAGTCCGCACTGCGATTCAACAACTCTTAGTAATCTTCATTGCTTACGAGTTTGTACTCGATCGTGTCATTCCCAGCTGATTGACTACATCATCATCGTCAGGCTGACTGCTTGACCATTCTACCTATGTCCTTCATCCTCGGGACACAATCTCGACAGTGCTCTAAGCTTACATCGAACTTTCACCATCATATTGTTTGTCTTGAGAGACAACTCTGAATTCTGAGATGGCATCTTATCTATAGTTATAATAGCCTTTTGCTTCACCATTCCCTTGGCTTGATGTCGTCGCCGAGCGATTGCATCTTCATGGAGACTCTCGACAAAATTTGTCGTGATCATCATCAACATTTTAACTCCTTCTAGGATATCAATCGAATTCATGATGAGAAATACCATCCTTGCCCTTGATGATTTGTGTTATCACCGACCACTTTATTGCCTTCCGTTCAAAACAAACTTGTTCGTGTTTTGTGTTATACCTTGAGATCCTTGCTATCCAGCATTTGTTCGTCTTTACCTTGGAGTATTACCATCTTTTATGTCAAGAATGTCGTGAGAATTTCACCACCTCTTAAGAATTCTTGATACAGGTGATACCTTTTGCCATATCCGTTCACTCCTTGGTCCCCGTGTTATTTCTAACCGGAAAACCGACAATCGAACTATGATGTGCGACCTCAAAACTTCTAGCAACCCTATTGCTTCGACGTTAATGGTCGATATTTCATTCTTAGACCATTGGTTATCGAACCACCATTCTAACATTGATCATGCTACTTAAGCCCATATTTCGGGTGCACCTTTCAACCAATGTTTAACTGTGTATGTTTTCCTTGAGCATACATCATTATATCATTGATCTAACTAATGTTATCTCCTTGTTCACATAATTGTGGAAACCCACCTTTTGGAAGTCTCGATGAATTGTCGCTGAGTTCATGAGCTACCACCTTATCCCTTCATTGGTTTAATGATGAGCTCTTATTTCGGAACTCGCTTCTGTAGTAAATTTCCCGAGAATCTTACAATGTCGTCTCGTCAATTTGTTTTGCACCTTTTCTTCTCAGGCATTCTGAATCTGAGGTATCCTAACACCGATCAGATCTGAATCTCGGTCAGATATGATGGTTGGAACATTTTTCCAAGAGTTATAACACTGGTCTTTTATGACCCGGTAAGACGATGGCATGTCCAGCACACCTGGCCGGAGGACCTATCGTTATAGTTTCCTTTTCTGTAAGGTTATCCATTCTTTCATGAGGAAATTGTAAGACTTATTCTAAAATGGATCCTTTGTTTATCCAAGTCCGACCTTTTCTTGAAGACCATATCAATGCTATCTCAAAGCATGTCTGTGGTACTCCGATCTTCAATAAAAACATTTGAAGCACAATGCTAAATTTTCGTTATCAATTATTCAAACACCGTTGTTTGGGTAATGTCATGAACTTCCTCTTCCCTAACCTAAATGGTTCTCTTCTAACCATTGTCCTTGGGAAGGATATACCCCTGAAATATGTGTTTAAACACATTTTCCTTTCCCTTGTTCTGTTTAATCTGATAATCATATTTTCCTTTCCATTGGTTGGTTTAACGTTTCTGGTGATCATTCTGATCTAAGCAGTATTAATCCCCTGCTTGTGCAAACACCTCGGTGTACAACTCTGTCAGTAAGACCCTGTTACTATTGTTGGTGACATTCCGGTAACCACCGATGGACGAGAACTTTGCCTATTGGTCCGCCTTGTTTCAATGAGCAGGAAAATGGTTCTCTTCGTCCCTCGCCCTTGGTACCGATGTTGTTGCCGACATAACCGACAGACTATCCTCTGACATGCCTTGCTTACATGATCGTGCAAGATGTCACCGACCTTCCTACTTTTAACCCACATGGTGGGCCCATAACCCACAGTTCCACAGGATCGAAACCTGACTCTCCTGTACAACCCTGTTTCTCATGGTTATTCCTCATGCTTGGCTTCATATTTAATTCACGGGCCACCTTCCTAGTGCTCTATTATGGTATCAGATGCAATACTTACTCTCGCTGCTCTGAACCCCTTTCTCACTCTGGTTCAGACTTCAAGCAACTATCTATCCGCTTGGAACCTCTTATTGTACCTTCGTACCTTACTCTCGATGTATTCCATATGTCCAACTCGAGAGATAATCTTATGCTCATTCATGGGTTAACCGCAGATTGTTTTCCTCATAAGCATTCTGTCGTAACCGAGTTGCCCCTTACCTATTCGTAAGTACGTTGGAGTTCCCGAAGAAAAGGACAAGTTCACCATGATGACCTGGAGCAGAGAAATGAAGACATCAATGTAATGGATCGACTTCTTCGAGAAGAGCAACCAAGACCGAGAAGACTCGATAGAATTTCGTAGCCAGACTTTCCCCCTTACTTCACCTCTTAAATCTCGGGACGAGATATCTTGTAGTGGAGGAGAATTGTGACGCCCGGATAATTAAGCTACAGTGAACCTCTGCTAATGATGCCACGTCACATTGATTACTGTTGCTAATCTCACGTTAGTTCGAAACCGATTTAAATTCAAAGTCAAAATCAAGCAAACAATAAAAGTTTTCAAATTTTAAATCTAAAATGTTCATCATGTGGCAAATAATCCCTAACTAGTTTTGGTGGTGGAACCAACCTTTTACAAAGTGTTTAAATGCCCTAAACTAATTAAAAACAGCGGCTAAAATAATACTTTAATTGCTTTTGAAAATATAAAAATATTAAACTAATTTATTTTGGGTCCAAACTAGGTTTGGCAGTGGCCTATTTTGATGATACATAATTTAGGTGCTAACTTGGTATTTAAATGAAACTAAAATAATTAGGAAAAGGCCCCCCTCCCACCGGGCCTCGGCCCAGCCACATGCCAAGCCGACCCATCCCCACTCCCTTAACCCCCCGGTGCTGAAACCCTAGGCACCGACACCCCCACTCCTCCCCACTCGCGCCCCACTCTCCCTCTCCCCCGATCCAATCGGGATCGGGCTTGAACGCCACCGCTCGAAGCGCCTCCGCTGCCTCGCCGGACGCCATCGCCGGACAGCCTCCCCGCCGGCTTGCTTCCTCTCCGCCGAGTCGTCCCCGGCCTCCTCCTCGCCGGCCGTCTCTGGCTCGCCTCCCCCACTGCACCCACGCGACGCCCTCGGGGGGGCTCGCCCCTCACGTGACCTGCAGGGGCGCTGACCCGGCCCCGAGCGCCCCACGCCGTTGCCGACCACCACCCCGTTACCGGAGCACCACCACCGTCACTCCGACTCGCCGGACCCCGTTATCACCGCCGTGCTTCCTCACCTCCTCCTCGGGTCGTCGCCGCTCCGCCCTCGGCTCCACCTCGCCGGAACGCCTCCCCGTCCTCCTCCCCGCGCACGTTGCCTGTACCCTACATTCGTCGTGAGCCGCCACCTCCCTCCTCCTTCCTCTCCTCCTCTGTACGTGTGCGCGCCCGCCGTCATCGCGCTCCCCGCGGGCTCCCGCTGCCCCGTCCGCCGACCACCTCTTCCCCTGCCCATCACCCGCCTCCAGCCGCTGTCGCCCGTGGCGCCCCCCCTGTGTGCCTCCCCGGCGCCTCGGCCTCCTACCGCTGGCCATCCCACATCCACCATACGGTCGCGCCACCCCCTCGTCTCCGCCCGCCGTGGCCCCGGCTGGCCGCGCCGGCTTCCCCCGCCGTCGGTGCCCCGGCGGCCTTGTCCCGCCCTGCGGCGAGTGCTCGCTCGGGTGCGCCCGCACCCGCCTGCCCGTATGCCCGTTAAGGCCCCCTGTGCCTATGACCAGTGGGCTCGGCCCTAGAACGTTAAAAAAAAGAATTAGAAATAATATTAATAAAATTAATAATTAATTAGTGAATTAATTAAGTTAATTAACCCTGTTTAATTAGTCTAATTAACTAGTTAGTTTAATTGAACCGTAATTAGTTTAGTTAAATCCTAATTAACCTAAACAGAGTATGACAGGTGGGTCCCACTGGACCCACATGTCAGTTTGACCAGTCAACACCTCTGTTGACTGCTGATGTCATGCTGACGTCAGCATGCACTATTTCGGATAATGTTGAATTAAATTAATATAAATAAATCCAGAAAATGGTTTAATCTTTAAAAATTCGTATAAATTAAACCGTAACTCGGATGAAAATGTTTTCTACATGAAAGTTGCTCAGAAAAATCCAACGAGTCCGAGTACGTGGTCCGTTCATCTGTCACATGCCCCTAGCATGCTGAACATGGAACATTCCCCCTCCGATCATCTGTTTGATACAGGTCCGGAACCGGGAATGCATTCCCGGTTGAATTACCCCTTCACCTTTATCATGTAGTCATACGTTAGGTCAGATCCGGCACATCTTATTGCCATGTTATGCTTTGTGGTGCTATGTTTGCTTTATATTTACTGTTTCTTCCCCCTCTTCTCTCCGGTAGACCCCCGAGACCGATACTGCCCCTGTGATCGACTACGTCACCGACGACCCCTCCTTGCCAGAGCAACCAGGCAAGCCCCCCCTTGATCACCAGATATCGCCTATTCCTTCTCTATACTGCTTGCATTAGAGTAGTGTAGCATGTTACTGCTTTCGGTTAATCCTATACTGATGCATAGCTAGTCATTGTTGCTACAATTGTTACCCTACCTGCTATCCCACTGCTTAGTATAGGATGCTAGTGTTCCATCAGTGGACCTACACTCTTGTTTGTCTGCCATGCTATACTACTGGGCCGTGATCACTAGGGAGGTGATCACGGGTATATACTATATACTTTATATATATGACACATGTGGTGACTAAAGTCGGGTCAGCTCGTTGAGTACCCGCAACTGATTCTGATGAGGGGGCTGAAAGGACAGGTGGCTCCATCCCGGTAGAGGTGGGCCTGGGTTCCTGACGGCCCCCGACTATTACTTTGTGGCGGTGCGACAGGGCAGGTTGAGACCACCTAGGAGAGAGGTGGGCCTAGCCCTAGTCGGCGTCCGCGGATAATTAAAAATAACATGCTTAATGAGTTCTTGGTATTTGATCTGAGTCTGGCCAGTTGGCCTATACGCACTAACCAACTACGCGGGAACAGTTATGGGCACTCGACGTCGTGGTATCAGCCGAAGCCTTCGTGACGTCAGCGACTGAGCGGCGCGCGCCGGATTGGACTGGAACGCTTGCTAGGCTAGGTCTGCTTCCGGCCGCCCTCGCAACGTGCAGGTGTGCAATGGGCGATGGGCCCAGACCCCTGCGCCATAGGATTTAGACCGGCGTGCTGACCTCTCTGTTGTGCCTAGGTGGGGCTGCGATGTGTTGATCTTCCGAAGCCGGGCATGACCCGGGAAAGTGTGTCCGGCCAAATGGGATCGAGCGTGTTGGGTTATGTGGTGCACCCTTGCAGGGAAGTTTATCTATTCGAATAGCCGTGTCCCTCGGTAAAAGGACGACCCGGAGTTGTACCTTGACCTTATGACAACTAGAACTGGATACTTAATAAAACACACCCTTCCAAGTGCCAGATATAACCCGGTGATCGCTCTCACACAGGGCGACGAGGGGAGGAACGTTGGGTAGGATTATGCTATGCGATGATACTTGGTGAACTTACCATCTACTCTCTTCTACATGCTGCATAATGGAGGCTACCAGAAGCGTAGTCTTCGACAGGACTAGCTATCCCCCTCTTATTCTGGCATTCTGCAGTTCAGTCCACCGATATTGCCCTTTACACAGATACCCATGCATATGTAGTGTAGATCCTTGATTGCGAGTACTTTGGATGAGTACTCACGGTTGCTTTTCTCCCTCTTTTCCCCCTTTCCATTCTACCTGGTTGTCGCAACCAGATGTTGGAGCCCAGAAGCCAGACGCCACCGTCGACGACGACTCCTACTACACCGGAGGTGCCTACTACTATGTGCAGGCCACTGACGACGGCCAGGAGTAGTTTAGGAGGATCCCAGGCAGGAGGCCTGTGCCTCTTTCGATCTGTATCCCAGTTTGTGCTAGCCTTCTTAAGGCAAACTTGTTTAACTTATGTCTGTTCTCAGATATTGCTGCTTCCGCTGACTCGTCTATGATCGAGCACTTGTATTCGAGCCCTCGAGGCCCCTGGCTTGTATTATGATGCTTGTATGACTTATTTATGTTTTAGAGTTGTGTTGTGATATCTTCCCGTGAGTCCCTGATCTTGATCGTACACGTTTGCGTGCATGATTAGTGTACGGTCAAATCGGGGGCGTCACAATATTGTTGCTAAATTTATACCACCTAGTTTCACATACCAGCAAAAGAAAAAGTTTTTCTATGATTTAAGACATTACTTATGGGATGACCCACACCTTTATAAAGATGGAGTAGATGGTGTTATTAGATGTTGTATACCTGAGCATGAACAGGAACAGATCCTACGCAAGTGTCACTCCGAAGCTTATGGAGGACACCACGCTGGAGATAGAACTGCACATAAGGTATTGCAATCCGGTTTTTATTGGCCTACTCTCTTCAAAGATGCCCGTAAGTTTGTCTTATCTTGTGATGAATGTCAAAAAATTGGTAATATTAGTAGACGTCAAGAAATGCCTATGAATTATTCACTCGTTATTGAACCATTTGATGTTTGGGGCTTTGATTATATGGGACCGTTTCCTTCCTCTAATGGGTATACACATATTTTAGTCGCTGTTGATTACGTTACTAAGTGGGTAGAAGCTATTCCAACTAGTAGTGTTGATCATAACACCTCTATTAAGATGCTTAAAGAAGTTATTTTTCCGAGGTTTGGAGTCCCTAGATATTTAATGACCGATGGTTGTTCACATTTTATTCATGGTGCCTTTCGTAAAATGCTTGCTAAGTATGATGTTAATCATAGAATTGCATCCCCATATCACCCGCAGTCTAGTGGTCAAGTAGAATTGAGTAATAGAGAGCTCAGATTAATTTTGCAAAAGACTGTTAATAGATCTAGAAAGAATTGGTCCAAGAAACTTGAAGATGCATTATGGGCCTATAGAACTGCATATAAAAATCCTATGGGCATGTCTTCGTATAAAATGGTTTATGGAAAAGCATGTCACTTACCTCTCGAACTAGAACATAAGGCATATTGGGCCATTAAAGAGCTCAATTATGACTTCAAACTTGCCGGTGAGAAGAGGTTATTTGACATAAGCTCACTTGATGAATGGAGAACCCAGGCCTATGAGAATGCCAAACTGTTCAAAGAAAAGGTTAAAAGATGGCATGACAAAAGGATACAAAAGCGTGAGTTTAATGTAGGTGATTATGTGTTGCTATTCAACTCTCGTTTAAGATTTTTTGCTGAAAAACTTCTCTCTAAATGGGAAGGTCCTTACGTTATCGAGGAGGTCTATCGTTCCGGTGCCATAAAAATCAACAACTTCGAAGGCGCAAATCCGAAGGTGGTGAACGGTCAAAGAATCAAACATTATATCTCAGGTAATCCTATAAATGTTGAAACTAATGTTATTGAAACCGTAACCCCGGAGGAATACATAAGGGACACCTTCCAGAACGCTTCAGACTCCGAAAAGGAATAGGTATGTGGTACGGTAAGTAAACCGACTCCAAAACAGTTCTAATGGCAATTTTCTCCGTTTTGGAATATTTAAGAAAATAGGAAAATAAGAAGTAGTCCGGGAAGGACACGAGGCGTCCACGAGGGTGGAGGGAGCGCCCTACCCCCTGGGCGCGCCCCCCTGCCTCGTGGGCACCTCGTGTGCTCTCCGGACTCTGTTTTCTTGCACGATACTTCTTTTGGTCGGTAAAAATTCATTATAGAATCTCCCGAAGGTTTTGACCATCGTACCACGCAAATATCCTCTGTTTTTGTTTTGAGTTGTTTTCTGCCAGAGTTGTCCAGACCAGGCATCATGTCGTTCCCCTCCTCCAACAATGGTGACAATGATGGCTGGCTAATGAAGATAGAGCTGAAGTGAGAAGAACCCGGAGAGATCAACAAGGATGATGGGATCAAGAAGGCCATGGAGGACCAAGTTCCGACAGCAGAAGATGAAGACATCCCCCAACCTCATCACAATCTTCTTACCCCAATGGACATTGAAGCTTTCAAGATGATTGAGTTAGCTCGCATACAAAATAAGTATCTCACACGTGAAAATATTTTGTTGAAGGAGCATATCACCGCACTCAAGGGCATTATTCGCAAATTGGAGGATCTCCTACGCTCGATGTGCGACTATCCATCATCACCACCATCTCCTTCACCAGCTAAGGAGACATAATCACATGGGTATGGGCACTCCCCTTGGCAACTGCCAAGCTTGGGGGAGGTGCCCCGGTATCATATCACCATCACACTCCTATCTTTACCGTATTTCTTAGTTCGATCCTTTTGGTAATATCTTGATCTAGTAGAATAAAGTTTTAGTATGATTTAGTTTTGAGCTTTGTTTTATGATCCTCCTATGTAATCGAGTCCATGAGCTATATATAATAAAGATTAGTGTTGAGTTAAGGGCTTGATTATCTTGCTATGATCGTGAGGGAATTAAAAAGAAAAGAGAAAGAATAAAAAGAAGTAAAGAGATCATATTGATCTTATGGAGAGTAGTGACTTCACATATAAAGAGTATGATGAATAAAAGTTGTTGAGAGTTGAAAAACATAGTTTTGGTCATCGTTGCAATTAATAGGAAGTAATAAAGAAAGAGAGGTTTTCACATATAAATATACTATCTTGGACATCTTTTATGATTGTGAGCACTCATTAAAATATGACATGCTAAAGAGTTGATGTTGGACAAGGAAGACAACGTAATGGGTTATGTTTTCTTATATCCAAAATAAAGTATGTTGTCATGGATCATCCAACATGTTGAGCTTGCCTTTCCCTCTCATGCTAGCCAAATTCTTTGCACCAAGTAGAGATACTACTTGTGCTTCCGAATATCCTTCAACCCAGTTTTGCCATGAGAGTCCACCATACCTACCTATGGATTGAGTAAGATCCTTCAAGTAAGTTGTCATGTTGCATGCAATAAAAATTGCTCTCTAAATATGTACGATTTATTAGTGTGGAGAAAATAAGCTTTATACGATCTTGTGATGTGGAAGCAATAAAAGCGACGGACTGCATAATAAAGGTCCATATCACAAGTGGCAATATAAAGTGACGTTCTTTTGCATTAAGATTTCGTGCATCCAACCATAAAAGCACATGACAACCTCTGCTTCCCTATGCGAAGGGCCTATCTTTTATTCTTACCTTATGCAAGAGTCATGGTGATCTTCACCTTTCCTTTTTACATTTTATCCTTTAGCAAGCACCTTGTGTTGGCAAGATCCTGATATATATATCCAATTGGATGTAAGTTAGCATGAATTATTATTGTTGACATTACCCTTGAGGTAAAAGGTTGGGAGGCAACACTATAAGCCCCTATCTTTCTCTGTGTCCAATTAAAACTTCATACCCATAAGTATTGCATGAGTGTTAGCAATTGTGAAAGACTAAATGATAGTTGACTATGTGGACTTGCTGAAAAGCTCTTATATTGACTCTTTCCGATGTTATGATAAATTGCAATTGCTTCAATGACTGAGATCATAGTTTGTTAGTTCTCAATGAAGTTTCTGATTCATACTTGGCATTGTGAATAGATTGTTACTTGAGCATAAGAAATCATATGAAAATATCCATATATGTTGCTGTTATAAGAATGATCATGATGCCCTCATGTCCGTATTTTATTTTGTCGACACCTCTATCTCTAAACATGTGGAAATATTTGTCGATATCGGCTTCTGCTTGAGGACAAGCGAGGTCTAAGCTTGGGGGAGTTGATACGTCCATTTTGCATCATGCTTTTATATCAATATTTATTGCATTATGGGCAGTTATTACACGTTATGTCACAATACTTATGCCTATTCTCTCTTATTTTACAAGGTTTACATGAAGAGGGAGAATGCCGACAGCTGGAATTCTGGGCTGGATAAGGAGCAAATATTAGAGACCTATTCTGCATAACTCCAAAAGTCCTGAAACTTCACGGAGGCACGTTTTGGAATTAATAAAAAATATTGAGTAAAGAAAGTACCAGAGGGGGGCCACCCACCATGCATCCACGAGGGTGGGGGGCACGCCCTACCCCCCTAGGCACGCCCCCTGCCTCATGGGCCCCCTGGCAGGCCTCCGGTGACCATCTTCTGCTATATGAAGTCTTTTACCCTGGAAAAAATCATAAGCAAGCTTTTGGGAAGAAATTCCGCCGCCACGAGGCGGAACCTTCGCGGAACCAATCTAGGGCTCCGGCGGAGCTGTTCTACCGGTCAAACTTCCCCCCGGGAGGGGGAAATCATCGCCATCGTCATCACCAACGATCCTCTCATCGGGAGGGGGTCAATCTCCATCAACATCTTCACCAGCACCATCTCCTCTCAAACCCTAGTTCATCTCTTGTATCCAATCTTTGTCCCAAAGCCTCAGATTGGTACCTGTGGGTTGCTAATAGTGTTGATTACTCCTTGTAGTTGATGCTAGTTGGTTTATTTGGTGGAAGATCATATGTTCAGATCCTTTATGCATATTAATACCCCTCTGATTATGAACATGAATATGATTTGTGAGTAGTTACGTTTGTTCCTGAGGACATGGGAGAAGTCTTGCTATAAGTAGTCATGTGAATTTGGTATTCATTCAATATTTTGATGAGATGTATGTTGTCTCTCCTCTAGTGGTGTTATGTGAACGTCGACTACATGACACTTCACCATTATTTGGGCCAAGAGGAAGGCATTGGGAAGTAATAAGTAGATGATGGGTTGCTAGAGTGACAGAAGCTTAAACCCTAGTTTATGAGTTGCTTCGTAAGGGGCTGATTTGGATCCGTATGTTTCATGCTATGGTTAGGTTTACCTTAATACTTCTCTTGTAGTTGCGGATGCTTGCAATAGGGGTTAATCATAAGTGGGATGCTTGTCCAAGAAAGGGAAGTACCCAAGCACCGGTCCACCCACATACCAAATTATCAAAGTAACGAACGCGAATCATATGAGCGTGATGAAAACTAGCTTGACGATAATTCCCATGTGTCCTCGGGAGCGTTTTCCTTCATATAAGAGTTTGTCTAGGCTTGTCCTTTGCTAGAAAAAGGATTGGGCCATCTTGCTGCACCTTATTTACTTTCATTACTTGTTTCCCGTTACAAATTACCTTATCACAAAACTATCTGCTATCGATAATTTCAGTGTTTGCAGAGAATACCTTATTGAAAACCGCTTGCCATTTCCTTCTGCTCCTCGTTGGGTTCGACACTCTTACTTATCGAAAGGACTATGATAGATCCCCTATACTTGTGGGTCATCAGTTGACCTACGTGGTTCGGTAGTAACTTGATCAGAAGTTTCATGATCATCATCATTAGCTTCCTCACTTACTAGTGTAGGAATCACTTGAACTGATTTCTGTGATGAAATACTTTCCAATAAGGGAGCAGGTATGGTTACCTCATCAAATTCTACTTTCCTCCCACTCACTTCTTTCAAGAGAAACTCCTTCTCTAGAAAGGATCCATTCTTAGCAACGAATATCTTGCCTTTCAGATCTGTGATAGAAGGTGTACCCAACAGTCTCCTTTGGGTATCCTATGAATACACATTTCTCCGATTTGGGTTCGAGCTTATCAGGTTGAAGTTTTTTCACATAAGCATCGCAGCCCCAAACTCTAAGAAATGACAACTTGGGTTTCTTGCCAAACCACAGTTCATAAGGTGTCGTCTCAACGGATTTAGATGGTGCCCTGTTAATCATGAATGCAACTGTCTCTAATGCATAACCCCAGAACAATAGTGGTAAATCGGTAAGATACATCATAGATCGCACCATATCTAATAAAGTACGGTTACGACGTTCGGACACACCATTACGCTGTGGTGTTCCAGGTGGCGTGAGTTGTGAAACTATTTCACATTGTTTCAAATGAAGACCAAACTCGTAACTCAAATATTCGCCTCCATGATCAGATCATAGAAACTTTATTTTCTTGTTACGATGATTTTCCACTTCACTCTGAAATTCTTTGAACTTTTCAAATGTTTCAGACTTATATTTCATCAAGTAGATATACCCATATCTCCTCAAATCATCTGTGAAGGTCAGAAAATAACGATACCCGCCGCGAGCATCAACACTCATCGGACGGCATACATCAGTATGTATTATTTCCAATAAATCTGTTGCTCGCTCCATTGTTCCGGAGAACGGAGTCTTAGTCATCTTGCCCATGAGGCATGGTTCGCAAGCATCAAGTGATTCATAATCAAGTGATTCGAAAAGCCCATCAGCATGGAGTTTCTTCATGCGCTTTACACCAATATGACCTAAACGGCAGTGCCACTAATATGTTGCACTATTATTTTCAACTTTGCATCTTTTGGCATCAATATTATGAATATGTGTATCATTACGATCGAGATTCAATAAACCATTTATATTAAGTGTATGACCATAGAAGGTTTTATTCATGTAAACAGAACAACAATTATTCTTTGACTTAAATGAATAACTGTATTGCAATAAACACGATCCAATCATATTCATGCTCAACGTAAACACCAAATAACATTTATTTTGGTCCAACACTAATCTCGAAGGTAGAGGGAGAGTGCGATGGTGATCTTATCAACCTTGGAATGATTTCCAACACACATCGTCACTTTGCCATAACTAGTCTGTGTCCATTCGGCAACTCCTGTTTTTAGTTACTACTCTTAGCAACTAAACCAGTATCAAATACTGAGGGGTTGCTATAAACACTATTAAAGTACACATCAATAACATGTATATCAAATATACTTTTGTTCACTTTGCCATCCTTCTTATCCGCCAAGTATCTAGGGCAGTTCCACTTCCAGTGACCATTTCCTTTGCAGTAGAAGCAATCAGTTCCAGGCTTGGGTCTAGCTTTGGGCTTCTTCATGGGAAAAACAACTTGCTTGCTATTCTTCATTGAAGTTCCTCTTTCTTTCCCTTTTCCCTTTTCTTGAAACTAGTGGTCTTGTTAACCATCAACATTTGATGCTATTTCTTGATTTCTACCTTCGCCAATTTCAGCATCGCGAAGAGCTTGGGAATTACTTTAGTCATCCCTTGCATATTATAGTTCATCACTAAGTTCTAGTAACTTGGTGATAGTGACTAGAGAACTTTGTCAATTACTATCTTATCTGGAAGATTAACTCCCACCTGATTCAAGCAATTGTAGTACCCAGACAATCTGAGCACATGCTCACTGGTTGAGCTATTCTCCTCCATCTTGTAGGCAAAGTACTGTCAGAGGTCTCATACCTCTCGACACGGGCATGAGTATGAAATACCAATTTCAACTCTTAGAACATCTTATATGCTCCGTGGCGTTCAAAACGTTTCTGAAGTCCCCGTTCTAGGCCGTAAAGCATGGTGCACTAAACTATTTATGTAGTCATCATACCGAGCTTTGTCAAACGTTCATAACATGTGCATCTGCTCCTGCAATAGGTGTGTCACCTAGCGGTGCATTAAGGACACAATTCTTCTGTGCAGCAATGAGGATAATCCTCAGATCACGGACCTAGTCTGCATCATTGCTACTATCATCTTTCACCATAGTTTTTCTCTAGGAACATATCAAAAATAAACGGGGAGCTACATCGCGAGCTATTGATCTACAACATATTTATGCAAATACTACCAGGACTAAGTTCATGATAAATTAAAGTTCAATTAATCATATTACTTAAGAACAACCACTTAGATAGACATCCCTCTAATCATCTAAGTGATCACGTGATCCATATCAACTAAACCATGTCCGATCATCATGTGAGATGGAGTAGTTTTCAATGGTGAACATAAGTATGTTGATCATATCCACTATATGATTCACGCTCGACCTTTCGGTCTCAATGTTCCGAGGCCATATCTGCATATGCTAGGCTTGTCAAGTTTAACCCGAGTATTCTGCATGTGCAAAACTGGCTTGCACCCGTTGTATGTGAACGTAGAGCTTATCACACCCGATCATCACGTGGTGTCTCAACACGATGAACTGTAGCAACGGTGCATACTCAGGGAGAACACTTATACCTTGAAATTTAGTGAGAGATCATCTTATAATGCTACCGCTGAACTAAGCAAAATAAGATGCATAAAGGATAAACATCACATGCAATCAATATAAGTGATATGATATGGCCATCATCATCTTGTGCCTTTGATCTCCATCTCCAAAGCACCGTCATGATCACCATCGTCACCGTCTTGACACCTTGATCTCCATCGAAGCATCATTGTCATCTCTCCAACTATTGCTTCTATGACTATCGCTACCGCTTAGTGATAAAGTAAAGCAATTACATGGAGATTGCATTTCATACAATAAAGCGACAACCATATGGCTCCTGCCAGTTGCCGATAACTGTGTTACAAAACATGATCATCTCATATAACAATTTATATAATCACGTCTTGACCACATCACATCACAACATGCCCTGCAAAAACAAGTTAGACGTCCTCTACTTTGTTGTTGCAAGTTTTACGTGGCTGCTACGGGCTTAGCAAGAACCGTTCTTACCTACGCATCAAAACCACAACGATTTTTCGTCAAGTTTGCTGTTTTAACCTTCAACAGGGACCGGGCGTAGTCACACTTGATTCAACTAAAGTTGGAGAAACAAACACCCACTAGCCACATGTGTGCGAAGCACGTCGGTAGAACCAGTCTCGCGTAAGCGTACGCGTAATGTCAGTCTGAGCCGCTTCATCCAACAATACCGTCGAATCAAAGTATGACATGCTGGTAAGCAGTATGACTATTATCGCCCACAACTCTTTGTGTTCTACTCGTGCATATAACATCTACGCATAGACCTGGCTCTGATGCCACTGTTGGGGAATGCAGTAATTTCAAAAAATTTCCTACGCACATGCAAGATCCATCTAGGTGATGCATAGCAACGAGAGGGGAGAGTGTTGTCCATGTACCCTCGTAGACCATAAGCGGAAGCGTTATGACAACGCGGTTGATGTAGTCGTACGTCTTCACGATCCAAGCACCGAAGGTATGCACCTCCGCGATCTGCACACGTTCAGCTCAGTGACGTCCCATGAACTCTAGATCCAGCTGAGGCCGAGGGAGCGTTTCTTCAGCACGACGGCATGGTGACGGTGATGATGAAGCTACCGATGCAGGGCTTCGCCTAAGCACTGCAACGATATGATCGAGGTGGAAATCTGTGGAGGGGGCACCGCACACGGCTAAACAATCAACTTGTGTGTCTATGGGGTGCCCCCCTCCCCCGTATATAAAGGAGTGGAGGAGGGAGGGCCGGTCCTCTCATGGTGCGCCCAAGGGGGGAGTCCTATTCCCGGTGGGAGTAGGATTCCCCACTTCCCTAGTTGGAGTAGGAGAAGAAGGAAGGGGGAGAAGGAGAGAAGGAAAGGGGGGCCGGCCCCCCTCCCAATTCGGATTGGGCTTGGGGGGGGGGGCGTGCCCCCACCTTGGCCGCCTCCTCCTCTCTCCCACTAAGGCCCATTAAGGCCCAATGACTCCCCGGGGGGTGCCGGTAACCCCCCGGTACTCCGGTAAATACCCGAACTCACCCGGAACCATTGCGATGTCTAAACATAGCCTTCCAATATATCGATCTTTATGTCTCAACCATTTCGAGACTCCTCGTCATGTCCGTGATCACATCCAGGACTCCGAACAGCCTTCGGTACATCAAAACACATAAACTCATTATACCGATCGTCATCGAACGTTTAGCGTGCGGACCCTACGGGTTCGAGAACTATGTAGACATGACCGAGACTCATCTCCGGTCAATAACCAATAGCGGAAACCGGATGCTCATATTGGTTCCTACATATTCTACGAAGATCTTTATCTGTCAAATCGCATAAGAACATACGTTGTTTCCTTTGTCATCGGTATGTTACTTGCCCGAGATTCGATCATCGGTATCATCATACCTAGTTCAATCTCGTTATCGGCAAGTCTCTTTACTCATTCCGTAATGCATCATCCCACAACTAACCATTAGTTACATTGCTTGCAAGGCTTATAGTGATGTGCATTACCGAGAGGGCCCAGAGATACCTCTCCGACAATCGGAGTGACAAATCCTAATCTCGATCTATGCCAACTCAACAAACACCATCGGAGACACCTGTAGAGCATCTTTATAATCACCCAATTATGTTGTGACGTTTGATAGCACACTAAGTGTTCCTCTGGTATTCGGGAGTTGCATAATCTCATAGTCATAGGAACATGTATAAGTCATGAAGAAAGCAATAGCAACAAACTAAACGATCATAGTGCTAAGCTAACGGATGGGTCTTGTCAATCATATCATTCTCTAATGATGTGACCTCGTTCATCAAATGACAACTCATGTCTATGGCTAGGAAACTTTACCATCTTTGATTAACGGGCTAGTCAAGTAGAGGCATACTAGTGACACTTTGTTTGTCTATGTATTCACACATGTACTAAGTTTCCGGTTAATACAATTCTAGCATGAATAATAAACATTTATCATGATATAAGGAAATATAAATAACAACTTCATTATGGCCTCTAGGGCATATTTCCTTCAATAACATGTAACACGCCCCCTCACAACGAGGGTAAGACGCTTTCGCCTATTCGCACATGGTAATCAGAGCCTCCTCTTCCAAACCCTAGATGCCATCGATCCCCATAGTGCCAAGCCATGTCTTCCTCCACCGCCGCCCAATCCAATCTCAGTGGTCAAGTATTGGAGAAGCTCTCCCGGACGAACTACGTCCTATGGCGAACGCAAGTTGCGCCGCAGCTGAGGGGAGCCAGGCTCGTCGGTTACGTTGATGGAACCATGACGGAACCCGCCCGCCTCCTCGTCACCAAGGACAAGGACGGCTAGGAGTCGACCGAGCCCAACCCTCTCCATCCCATCTGGGTGAGGGAGGATCAACAGGTGCTCGGCTACCTCCTCAACAACCTCTCCAAAGAAGTGCTGATCACGGTGACCGCGATCACCAACGCGCACGCCCTCTGGGTGGCGCTCGCAGGCATGTTTTCCTGTCAATCCCTGAGTCGTGTCAACAATATTCGCACTGCTTTGATGAATGCACAAAAGGGCAACCAATCCGTCGCCGCATACTATGCTTCTATGCGCGGTCTTGCCGATGAACTCGCCGCGGCCGGCAAGCCCATCCAGGATGATGAGCTCATCTCCTACCTGATGCATGGGCTGGACATGGACTACCAACCCCTCGTCTCTGCGCTCGACGCCCGCGTCACGCCGATCTCCCTCGACGATCTGTACGCCATGCCGAGCAACTTTGATCAGCGTGTCGTGCAGTTTCACAGCACCGGCGGTGGCTTCAAGTCCTTGGAAAACGCGGCCAGCCGCGGGCGCGGCGGGGACACATCCAATCATCGTGGTCCTCCTCGACACAAGGGAAAGCAAGGCGGCGGCAGCTCCAGCAACCCTGTCTCTCGCGGCGGACGCCCCTACTTCACCAGCAATAGGGGCCGCCGTGGCGGGGGCGGCAGCGGCGGCGACGGCTCGGGCAGGTCACGACCCGATGCTGTGCGCTGTGAAATCTGCGGCAAGCCTGGTCACACGACCATGGATTGCTGGTATTGCTTCGATCAAGACGAAGCCTCCTCTGATGAAGAAGACAAGGTCGCTGCCGCCGCCGACGGGTCCTAAGGCATCGATACCAACTGGTATCTTGACAGTGGCACCACAAATCATCTCACGAGCGAGCTCGAGAAGGTGACCCTCTATGAGAAATACCACGGGAAGGATCAGACCGACACGGCAATTGGTGCAGGTATGAGGATAAGTCATATAGGTCATTCTGTTATACGTACCCCTTCTCGCAAGATTCATCTTAGAAAAGTTCTGCATGTTCCTAGTGCCAACAAAAATCTTCTCTCCGTTCATCGAATTACTATTGATAATCATGTGTTCATTGATCAAGGAGCAGGCCACGAGGAAAGTACTCTACCGCGGTAGATGTGTTCGAGGGATTTACCCGTTGATTCCGAAGTTTAGAAGATCAAATAAACAAGCTTGTGGTGCGATCATTTAGGACATGCCTCTTTTTCTTTAGTTGAACGCTTGCTTAAGAAAAATAAGCTCCAGTTTGTTGGTGAGCGACATAGTGAAACTAGTTGTGATTCTTGCCAAAGAGCAAAATGTCATCAATTACTGTATCCCATATCTACCAGTGTCTATACTCAACCTTTGCAATTGATATTTTCTGATGTTTGGGGTCCTGCCCCCACCTCGGTTGGTAGACACACATATTATGTTAGCTTCATTGAGGACTATAGCAAATTTTCTTGGATTTATCTCCTCAAGAAAAGATCCCATGTTTTTCAAGTGTTCAAAAATTTCCAAGCACTTGTAGATTCATGTTTGATAGCAAAATTATTGTTGTCCAGTCCGACTGGGGGGGGGGATATGAGAAGCTCAATTCCTTCTTTCAAACACTTGGCATATCTCACCATGTGTCATGCCCCACGCTCACCAACAAAACAGATCCGCCGAACGCAATCATAGGCACATAGTTGAGGTTGGTCTGGCCCTCCTTGCCGGTGCTTCCATGCCCCTCAAATTTTGGGACGAAGCATTTCTCACGGCCGTTCACATCATCAACATGCTTCCTAGTTGAGTCATCAATAATGAAACACCCACAGAACGACTTCTTCATATCAAACCAGATTATACATCACTTCGTGTCTTTGGGTGTCCCTGTTGGCCTCATCTTTGACCATACAACTCTCGCAAACTTATGTTTCGCTCAAAACAATGCGTCTTTCATGGGTATGGCGCTCAACATAAGGGGGTCAAGTGTCTAGATGTTTCTACTGGTCGGGTATACATATCTCGTGATGTTGTGTTCGATGAGACTAAATTCCCCTTTGCTGATCTACATCCAAATGCCGGTGCTTTACTTCGGAAAGAAATTCTTCTTTTATCTCCTAATCTACCGACCTTGATCAGGGGGAGTATAGCTCTAATGAAGCACTTCGGTAGAACCAGTCTTGCGTAAGCGTACGCGTAATGTCGGTCTTAGCCGCTTCATCCAACAATACCGCCGAATCAAAGTATGACGTGCTGGTAAGCAGTATGACTATTATCTCCCACAACTCTTTGTGTTCTACTTGTGCATATAACATCTACGCATAGACCTGGCTCTAATGCCACTGTTGGGGAACGCAGTAATTTCAAAAAATTTCCTACGCACATGCAAGATCCATCTAGGTGATGCATAGCAATGAGAGGGGAGAGTGTTGTCCATGTACCCTCGTAGACCATAAGCGGAAGTGTTATGACAACACGGTTGATGTAGTCGTACGTCTTCACGATCCGAGCACCGAATGTACGATACCTCCGCGATCTGCACACGTTCAGCTCGGGGACGTCCCACGAACTCTAGATCTAGCTGAGGCCGAGGGAGAGTTTCTTCAGCACAACGGCATGGTGATGGTGATGATGAATCTACCGATGCAGGGCTTCGCCTAAGCACTGCAACAATATGACCGAGGTGGAAATCTGTGGAGGGGGGCAACGCACACGGCTAAACAATCAACTTGTGTGTCTATGGGGTGCCCCCCTCCCCGTATATAAAGGAGTGGAGGAGGGGAGGGCCGGCCCTCTCATGGCGCGCCCAAGGGGGGAGTCCTATTCCCGGTGGGAGTAGGATTCCCCCCTTCCCTAGTTGGAGTAGGAGAAGAAGGAAGGGGGAGAAGGAGAGAAGGAAAGGGGGGGGGGCTCCCAATTCGGATTGGGCTTGGGGGGCATGCCCCCAACTTGGCCGCCTCCTCCTCTCTCCCACTAAGGCCCATTAAGGCCCAATGACTCCCCGGGGGGTTCCGGTAACCCCCTGGTACTCCGGTAAATGCCCGAACTCACCCGGAACCATTCCGATGTCTAAACAGCCTTCCAATATATCGATCTTTATGTGTCAACCATTTCGAGACTCCTCGTCATGTCCGTGACCACATCCAGGACTCCGAGCAACCTTCGATACATCAAAACACATAAACTCATTATACCGATTGTCGTGGAATTGTCACGGCAGATGTCCTCGGGTTAGGACTTAGTCGTGGAGCCATCGCAAGTGGGAAGCTTGAAGGGGTTAAGTGGGACAAGGAACACGAGGGTTTATACTGGTTCGGCCCCTTACGGTGAAGGTAAAAGCCTACGTCCAGTTGAGGTGGTATTAATCAGGGTTTCGATAACCAGGGAGCTAAACAGCTATGCCCGGCTCTCGATCAGATTGTTGTCGCCCCTAAACCGCTGCCGGGTCGTCCCTTTATATAGGAGGTTGACACCCAGCGGCCCTTAGAGTCCCGGCCGGCTCATAAGAGTGTCCGGCTCGGACTCTAAACAATACTTGCCTTACACTACAAGTCTACCATAACAATGATGATAACTATGGGCAACAAGCCACCGCCGGGTCTCAGCCCATCTCTGGCCCATTATCTTGAAACTTAGCTCCGGGCTTCTGGCAATGACCCTTAGTGTAACCCGGCCCTCCTGGCGGGTGACTCCCAGGTCTATACCCTCAACATTAGGCCCCAGATTGACTTGAGCCGGCTCGTGTCAATCTTCAACTCTGCCGACAGAAAAATCTCCGGCTTACCGTTCGTGTGAAGGCCATAACCCGGAGTGACGTCATTCTCCGGACTCCGGATAATCCGCCGTGACGTCATCCTCCATTAAGTCCGTTTTTTACTCCGCCAGATCCGCAACGGATCTCTGCTTTTACTGTCTTTGCGAAAATCGAGGCGCCGTGAGGGGGAGATAACCACGCCGTGGTCTCCTTGAATCTCGCGCCCACTTATGACTTACCTTATAAATAGGCCGGCCCGGCACTCTCTTCTCACACTCTCCTTCTTCTTCCTCGCGCTGTCGTTCCTCTGCCCGAGCTTCTGCCGCCGCCGCCGCCGTCGCGCCCCTGATCTTCATCGACCCGGCCGCTGCATCACCCTGACCCGGACCAGATAACGGCGGCGACCTTCGCTCTTCCTCAACTCCGGTGAGTCTTCTCTGCCTTGCTAGAACAGATCTGTGGTAGGGTTCCTCCCGTTCTTCGTGTTCGTCACCTTTGCCCAGAAACTCGGCAGTCCTCGTCACCACTGTAGTCGGTTGATCTTTATCCTTGCGTAAAACCACTGCGGTAGACGTTCGGAACTCATTTCATCTGCAAGAAATCCTCTTTTTACTGCATAAGAACTGTGTTCAACCTCAAGAACTTCTCCTGCCTCTGTTTTTTAGGTCTAGAAAATTTTCTCTGCTCCGACTATTTTGATCCAAAAAAAGTTACGGTAGTATGTGAAACCTGTTTACCACACTTAGTAAAAACGCAACCATTGAATCTCGGCGGCTTACATGTCCGGTTTAAAGAGAACCATGCTCTGTAAAATCCTCCGACTTAACTGCAGTAAGCCGTAGATGACCAACTTAACCTGAAAGCCCCGACAGCTTAGATAACCCACCATATCAATATATATCATTAGTCCCCTTCATAAGCCGTCACTGTAGTTTGAATGATAATCCCCGGCTTATAATTAACCCGGACACTTTTCTCTTCCTCATAGACCACCAACCGTCACCATGCCTCCCAAGGCTCCCATCACTTGCAACTGGATGAAATCCAACGTCACCGAAGAGACCCTGGCCAACTTTGTTAAGTCCGGATATCTGCCCAAGAAGGAAGTGATGTCCTACCGTGCCCCTGACCCGTCCGAAGAAAGACCTCAGCCGAGGGACGGGGAGGTAGTGATCTTTGCAGACCATATGAGCCGGGGCTTCGCACCGCCCGGCTCAAAATTCTTCCGGGACGTGCTCAACTTCTTTGACCTTCGGCCTCAGGATATAGGACCCAATTCCATATCCAACATCTGCAACTTCCAAGTTTTTTGTGAAGTATATCTTGGAGAAGAGCCGAGTCTGCTGCTCTTCAGAGAGCTGTTTTATTTGAACCGCCAAACCGAGTGCGCAAACGGTCCAAGTCTAGAGTTAGGCGGCATCTCCATCCAACGGCGCAGGGACTGTCTATTTCCTTACGCAGAACCGCCAAGTCACCCCAAGGACTGGAACATGACTTGGTTCTACTGCCAAGACACGTCCCCGGCTGATGAGAGCCCGCTGCCCGGCTTTCGCCCAACGCGCCTGGAGCCGACTCATCCGCTATCCGACAAGCTGACTGCCGCGGAACGCCAGCCTCTGCTTCCAACGATCAATAAGATCAAGGCCCTGCTAGGCAACGGTCTGAACGGAATAGACCTGGTCCGGGTCTGGATCTCATGGCGGGTGATCCCATTGAGCCGCCGCCCCGGCTTAATGTGTGAGTACACCGGGCGAAAGGATGACCCGCAGAGGCACAGTCGCAACGACCTTCCAGAAGACGTTGCCGAAGAAGAGACCAAGGCTCTATTAAACGAGAGCCTGGCAGACTGTGGAAAAACCGGGCTAGCCCCGTTCTGCAAGACCAATCCAGCCCCAGCGGTAAGCCGCTGACTTTAACCTTTCCATTTTTTTTACCTGTCATCTTACTAAGAACTCATTACTGTATTTCTCAGGCTGATGATAAATTCTGGCGGGTCAAGTATGACCATGAGGCGGCCAAGAAGGCCAGGAAGGCGAAGAAAGCCGCCAAGAGAGCCGCCCCTCGCAAAAAGGGA
Organism: Triticum aestivum; assembly: GCF_018294505.1. Classification (NCBI taxonomy): domain Eukaryota; kingdom Viridiplantae; phylum Streptophyta; class Magnoliopsida; order Poales; family Poaceae; genus Triticum; species Triticum aestivum. The sequence goes on along the minus strand of NC_057799.1, from coordinate 470,196,309 downwards.
AACAGACCCACTGCTTCGGAGCTGCTGCAATTAAGCGATAGCTCCGAGTCAGAGGTAACCCTTAAACCTTTAAACTCTTGCCATATTTATTGTTTGCTGCTGTCCACTTTACCATCATTTTGCTTATTGACAGGATGACACCGGCGCCAGTAACCCGGTGATTGAAGAGGTAACATTACTCCCCTCCGACTCGGAGCCTTTGCCACAGCTGAAAGTCCGAAGGGTAACCCGGAAAGTAAGCTTTTCTCATCCATTAGCTCATCAAGACCCTCAATTTCTTTTGAAGCAGCAGGTTCACGAAAGCCGGCGTCTCACCCGGGCCCGCAAGGACACCGACCTCTCCGCCGGGTTACCCGACGCGACAAGGAAACGTCGCACCGAGGTCTTTTCTCACTTGTACCCTTTTCATCCGTTGGCGGGTGTTATCCGTCAACCGCTTAATTCTTCTGACTCCAATTACCAGGAGACCTCCCCTTCTTCTGGTGACTCCATGCAGTCAAGTCTGCCGGCCTTCAAAACTGCACCCGGGTAATAACAATCACCTTACATTACCTGTCTGTATTTACTCTTTGTATGCCTAACACTTCTGTCTTTTCAGTGCCCAGGCAAAGCTCACCAAAAGAGCAAAGAAGACCAGGTCAGCCGGAGTGCCGGACTTGCCTGAGCCGGAGACGACGGCTCAAGATCCGCCAGCCGCCTCCGAGGCCACCATTCCCATGGATACGGCGCCTGAAGCCCCTGCCCCGACCACCAAGACAACGACCGAAGCGTCAGCTAATCCGGAGGCCTCCGGCTCAACCCCACCGGCTAACGACCCGGACGTGGTAATTACCCGGACGGAGTATGTTGAGCCGGGGAGGCCGACCGCACTGGCCCAATGCTCCGCGAAGGGGGAGCTGCTGCGACCCCACCGGGCGAATCTGGATCTCTCGGGCTACCCCGATTTGAGCATTGGAGAGCTCGTTTCTGGCTACATCAGCCAGGTTCACAAGAGCCGGGACGCGGAGATCGCCATGGTCAATCAGATCCAACAAAAGTCTGAGGTAACCTTCTGCTGTCTTCTTACTTTCCGCATAGTGATCCTTGTCATGCTAGCCCCCAAGTCTATAACTTATACTTGGCATATGTTGTAGACTTAGAGTCCGGCTTACTTAATTGAACCAGCAGTACGTAGATAGACACGTTCAATATGCATTAGCCCCCAAGTGCCAAGTGTCTTTGCTTGGAAAGTGCTTGGGACTTATATAATGACTGTTTAATAACCCGGAAATATATGCAGGCTACTGGCAAGAAATTTGAGTCGGACCTTGCGGGTCTCAAGAGCCGGTTAAAAACTCAAGAGATGGAGACCCGGAAGGCGAATGCCAAGTTTGTCTCCAGCATCGCCGCTCAGGAGAAATTGAAGACTGAATTCGACGCTGAGCGGAAGGCCTGGGCTGAGGAGAAAGCCGCACTGGTGACCCGGGCAGAACAGGCGGAGAAGGCCCTCACTGAGAAGACCGCTGAGCTCTCCGGTCTAAAGCACCAGGTTTCCCAAATGGTGGCTGCTATCTTCGGTAAGTCGCCTCACCGGCTTTCATCAAGTCTGCACATGTTACGATTCACCCTTGTCACCGGCTTACCTGACCTTTATTAAACAGGTCCCAGGAGTGCCAACCTCAACCAGAGCGTGGTCACCAAGCTAAAGGCCGTGTACACCCTGGTGGAACAACTCTACACCGGGTCACAGCGCGCCTTAGCTGTGGTGGCCCTATCCAATGAGGTGCCAACCCATCTGGCTGAAGTCCTGCGCCGGCTCGCAGTTTTGCCACAGCGAATCCAAGAGCTACGTCGAGCCTCCGCAAGATCCGGAGCAATTGCCGCGCTGAGCCGGGCCAAAGCCTTCCTGCCGGAGCTAGACCCGGCAGACATCGCCCTGGGTTACCCCAGCCTGAAGGAAGACGGCTCCACCTTCGACCAGAAGGATTTCGCGGCATGCGTGAAGGCTGTACGCCCGGTGGCCACCATCATCGGGAACGACACCGACTTAACCAAGTATCAGCCGGGGTACAACGCGGAGAATCAGAGGATTCCAACCCCTCGCTATGAAGCTCTTAGTCTGATTCCTCCGGCTCGCCAACACACCTACGCCCCCGAGATTGACCCGGCCGGGTTAATTGACGAAGAAGCTCAGTTCGAAGCTCTCAGCGGCATCAACTGGAAATCGTCGACCTTCGAAGCCTTGGGATCAGCCGGAGCAGAAGATGAGCCGGGGACTTCGACTCAGCAGGCGTCATAAACCGGCTAGCGGCTCACCAAACAACGCTCCACCCTTGAAACTTTGAAAGATTTTTGTAATAGAATAAGTGCAACAATTTATCTCTGCCGTGCCATCGTGCACGTAATGAATGCTGAAATCCTTTGAAGTCATTCTTTTGATGCTCCTCCGGGTCATAATTATCCTTCGTGCTTCTCAACCTTTAAAAAAGTACCTTCAAGCATCTGCATAGAAAGGTAAATCACAAGTCTCAAGACGGCTTACCACCCTCCGGATTAAATGACCCGGGTAGCATGGTTGGTATCTTAACTCTAATGGACTTGTCTTGATGACATCCAGGATGTTCAATTAACAAGATAACTCCAAAATTAAGCCGGTCAAGCGAAACCCGGCCATGCACACGTTGTCATAATCAGAGTAGACTTTGCGATAAATCGGAACTTAGGGGCTTCCAGTTCGAATACGACCAGAGACCCGGCCCGAAAGGGGTTTAAGCCAAGATTCGGATACGATCATATAGCCCCCAATGGGTGTGGCGATGCCAATCAAGAGGGTACCGACAGCTATGTTCTCTTGGGTTCGAATACGACCCATGTTTGAACAGGAAGCCCCCAAGTGATTCTGAAAATTGTTTAACGACGCTGATTCGAATACGATCCACGTCGGTTCTCAGAGGGGTTACACTATGATTCAAATATGACCAAAGGCAACCTCCCAATGAGCTCGGCACTTTGCCAATCAAATGGGTATCGACAGCTATGTTCTCTTTGGTTCGAATACGACCCATGTTTGAACAGGAAGCCCCCAAGTGATCTTACTGCTTACGGCTAGACTCAAATGCGATCATAAGCCGGATCCTCCTTTCAAATTAGTATGACACGTATATTTGGAGGAGAAAAAAGGACAGAGGTCCTGCTTTATTGCTTATCATAATATATATATGTCTGAGATAAATATGTACACCACAAGAGCCGGTAGCTCAAGTGTAATAAGGCCGAAGCTGAGCGATATTCCACGGCCGACGGGTCTCCTCCTCAGATTTACGCGAATCTTTACGCTCCCGAACATCAATGAGGTAATATGACCCGTTGTGCAAGTTCTTACTGACCACAAAGGGCCCTTCCCAAGGTGGGGATAATTTGTGTGCATCTGTTTGATCCTGGATGAGCCGGAGCACAAGGTCGCCTTCCTGGAAGACCCGGGTTTTGACCCGGCGGCTATGATAACGGCGCAGGTCTTGTTGGTAAATCGCTGAACGGGCTGCTGCCACATCACGCTGTTCATCCAACAAGTCCAGAGCAACTTGGCGCGCCTGTTCATTGTCCGTCTCAACATAAGCCGCCACACGAGGTGAATCGTGACGGATGTCGCTAGGGAGGACCGCTTCTGCCCCATAAACCATGAAGAAAGGCGTGAAGCCAGTAGACCTGTTAGGAGTAGTGTTGATGCTCCATAAGACGGAGGGCAACTCCTCCACCCAACAACCCGGCGTCCGTTGCAAAGGGACCAAAAGCCGGGGTTTGATGCCCTTCAGAATCTCCTGGTTAGCTCTCTCAGCTTGACCATTGGACTGGGGATGAGCCACTGAAGAAACATCAAGCCGGATATGCTCTCGTTGACAAAACTCCTCCATAGCGCCTTTGGACAGATTAGTGCCATTGTCTGTTATGATGCTGTGCGGAAAGCCGAAGCGGAAGATCACCTTTTTCATAAATTGAACCGCCGTGGCTGCATCACACTTGCTAACTGGCTCAGCTTCCACCCACTTCGTGAATTTGTCCACTGCCACCAAGAGGTGGGTCTTCTTATCCTTGGACCGTTTAAAAGGCCCGACCATATCAAGCCCCCAGACCGCAAAGGGCCAAGTGATCGGGATCATCCTCAATTCCTGAGCCGGCACATGAGCCCGTCGGGAGAACCTCTGACAACCATCACACTTACTGACCAAGTCCTCCGCATCAGCGTGAGCCGTCAACCAATAAAAACCATGACGGAATGCCTTGGCCACAAGGGATTTTGAGCCGGCATGATGGCCGCAATCCCCTTCATGGATCTCGCGCAAGATCTCTTGACCTTCCTCAGGGGAAATACAACGCTGAAATACCCCTGAAACACTGCGATGATGCAACTCGCCGTTGATAACAATCATTGACTTGGCCCGCCGGATTATTTGCCTGGCCAAAGTTTCATCCTCAGGCAACTCTCCCCGGGTTATATAAACCAAGTACGGCATTGTCCAGTCTGGTATGACATGAAGAGCCGCCACCAGTCGTGCCTCCGGGTCAGGGATAGCCAAGTCCTCCTCTGTAGGCAACTTAACCGAAGGGTTATATAGGACATCCAGGAAAGTGTTAGGCGGCACCGGCTTTCGCTGAGAGCCGAGCCGGCTTAAAGCATCAGCCGCCTCGTTCTTCCTGCGATCAATGTGCTCCACTTGATATCCCTGAAAGTGCCCAGCAATGGCATCAACCTCGCGGCGATAAGCCGCCATGAGGGGATCCTTAGAATCCCAAGTGCCTGATACTTGTTGAACCACCAAATCTGAGTCCCCAAAGCACCGTACCCGGCTTAAGCTCATCTCCTTAGCCACCCGAAGACCGTGGAGTAAGGCCTCGTATTCAGCCGCATTGTTAGTGCAAGGAAACATCAATTGTAGCACATACTGGAACTTGTCACCCCTAGGGGAAGCCAATACAACACCAGCCCCCGAGCCCTCCAGCTGCCTGGACCCATCAAAGTGAATAGTCCAATAGGTGTTATCCGGCTTCTGCTCAGGCACTTGCGACTCTGTCCAATCATTAATAAAATCCACCAAAGCCTGAGACTTAACAGCAGTGCGTGGCACATATTTGAGGCCATGAGGCCCAAGCTCAATAGCCCACTTAGCAATTCTCCCTGTAGCCTCTCGGTTCTGGATAATATCCCCAAGAGGGGCAGAACTGACCACAGTGATGGGATGACCCTGAAAATAATGCTTGAGTTTCCGGCTCGCCATGAACACACCATATACAAGCTTCTGCCAGTGCGGGTATCGCTGCTTGGACTCAATAAGCACCTCACTGACATAATAAACCGGCCGCTGAACCGGATGCTCCTTACCCGTCTCCTTACGCTCCACCACCATAGCCACACTGACGGCTCGTGTGTTTGCCGCCACATACAGTAGCAAGGGCTCCTTATCAACCGGAGCAGCAAGGACGGGGGGCTCTGCCAGTTGCTTTTTCAAATCCTCGAAGGCGGTATTAGCTGCATCATTCCAGACAAAGTTATCCGTTTTCTTCATCAACTGATATAAGGGCATAGCCTTCTCACCCAAGCGGCTTATGAACCGGCTTAAAGCAGCGATGCGACCTGCCAAACGCTGAACATCATTTATACATGCCGGCTTAGCTAGAGAAGTGATAGCTTTGATCTTCTCCGGGTTAGCTTCAATTCCTCTGTCAGAAACCAAGAAGCCCAATAGCTTGCCCGCAGGAACACCAAAAACACATTTGGCCGGGTTAAGCATCATCTTGTAGACCCGGAGATTATCGAAGGTTTCCCTTAAGTCATCTATCAGGGTTTCCTCCTTGATGGACTTAACCACAATATCGTCCACGTAAGCGTGAACATTGCGCCCGATCTGTTTATGGAGACAATTCTGTACACAACGCTGGTAAGTCGCCTGCGCACACTTGAGCCCAAAGGGCATAGAGACATAGCAGAAGGCTCCAAAGGGAGTGATGAACGCCGTCTTCTCCTGGTCCTTAACTGCCATCTTAATCTGATGATACCCGGAATAGGCATCCAAGAAACTTAAGCGTGCACAACCTGCCGTAGCATCAATGATCTGATCAATACGGGGGAGAGCAAAAGGATCAGCCGGACACGCCTTGTTCAAGTCCGTGTAGTCCACACACATCCGCCAGGTGCCGTTCTTCTTAAGTACAAGCACCGGGTTAGCCAACCACTCTGGGTGAAAAACCTCAACAATGAACCCGGCCGCCAAAAGCCGGGCCACTTCTTCACCAATAGCCTTCCGCCTCTCTTCGTTAAACCGTCGAAGGAACTGTCTGACCGGCTTAAATTTTGGATCAACATTGAGAGTGTGCTCAGCGAGTTCTCTAGGTACACCTGGCATGTCAGAAGGTTTCCATGCGAAGATGTCCCTATTCTCACGGATGAACTCGATGAGCGCGCCTTCCTATTTCGGGTCCAGATTTGCACTGATGCTGAACTGCTGAGACGAGTCACCTGGAACAAAATCAACAAGTTTAGTCTCATCAGCTGATTTAAACTTCATTGCTGGTTCATTCTCCGTGGTTGGCTTTTTCAGAGAGGTCATATCTGTTGGGTCAACATTGTCTTTATAAAATTTCAACTCTTCTGTGGCACAAACAGACTCTGCATAAGCCGCGTCACCTTCCTCACACTCCAGAGCCACTTTCCGGCTGCCGTGAACCGTAATGGTCCCGTTGTGACCCGGCATCTTGAGTTGTAAGTACACATAACACGGCCGTGCCATGAACTTGGCGTAAGCCGGCCGTCCAAATATGGCGTGGTAAGGACTTCTTATCTTGACCACCTCAAAGGTCAACTTCTCCACCCTGTAGTTGTTCTCATCACCGAAGGCCACTTCCAGTTCGATCTTGCCGACTGGATAAGCCGATTTACCGGGTACCACACCATGGAAGATAGTATTTGACTGGCTGAGGTTCTTATCAACTAGCCCCATACGACGGAAAGTCTCATAATAGAGGATGTTGATGCTGCTGCCTCCATCCATGAGTACCTTTGTGAACTTATAGCCTCCCACTTGAGGAGCCACCACTAAGGCCAGGTGGCCCGGGTTATCCACCCGGGGAGGGTGATCCTCCCTACTCCACACTATGGGCTGCTCCGACCACCGTAAGTAGCGTGGAACCGCCGGCTCAACAGCATTAACAGCCCTCTTGTGAAGCTTCTCGTCTCGTTTGCACAAACTAGTGGTGAACACGTGATACTGTCCACCGCTAAGCTGCTTTGGGTTGGTCTGATAGCCCCCCTGTTGCTGTTGATGACCCTGACCAGACTGTTGATTAAAGCCCCCTTGACCGTTCTGAGGACCGGAATTTGACCCGCCGCCCGGGCCATGAAAGCCGCCGGCGCCTGAGCCGCCACCCGGACCATTGTAGTTTTTAAAGGCCTTCATGATAGCACAATCCTTCCACAGATGAGTCGCCGGCTTCTCTCTAGAACCGTGTCTCGGACAAGGTTCATTCAACAGCTGTTCCAGAGAAGGTCCTGACCCGCCGCCTCGGGGAGGGGGCCTCCCCTTGCGTCGCTGGTTATTACCTTGAGAGTTGGTGTTGGCTACAAACTCTAGGCTGCCATCGGCCTTGCGCTTGCCTCCTCCTTGGTTCCCCGGGCTAAACTGAGGACCCTTGCCGTTGCCGTTCTTCTTTCCCTTCCCTGCCCTTTCATCATCTGAAGGGGGATCCTTGGTACCATCGGAATCGGCGTACTTGACAAGAGCTGCCATCAGTGTACCCATATCAGTACAGTCACGCTTAAGCCGCCCGAGTTTCATCTTTAGGGGCACAAAGCGACAGTTTTGTTCCAACATTAAGACTGCAGAGCCGGCATCCATCTTATCCGATGAATGTATGATCTCCTTGACCCGGCGAACCCAATGGGTCGTGGATTCACCCTCCTGCTGCTTACAGTTAGTCAGATCCACGATTGACATAGATTGCCTGCAGGTATCTTTGAAGTTTTGAATGAACCGGGCTTTCAGCTCAGCCCAAGACCCGATGGAGTTCGGCGGTAACCCTTTCAACCACGTGCGGGCAGTTCCATCTAACATCATGGTGAAATATTTGGCCATGGCCGCCTCGCTGACTTCCAGCAATTCCATAGCCATCTCATAACTCTCGATCCAGGCTGCCGGTTCTAAGTCTGCTGTATAGTTAGGCACCTTCCTAGGTCCTTTGAAGTCCTTGGGTAGACGTTCATTACGGATAGCTGGCATCAAACACGGGACACCCCCGGTTCTAGTAGGGATACCCGCATCAACGGACATCGTCGGATAAGCCGGGGGGGGTCTGGTAAGCCATCACTTGAGGCGCCTGCTCCGCCTCCTGGCGTGCTTGGTCTGCTACGTAGAAGGCTCCATTATGAGCCGGGCCATGACCAGGGGGCGGGTCATGGCGTCGGACATTACTTGAGCCGGTCGCCGAGACCATGTGCCGGCTGTAACTCGGGCTCTGCCCTGGACGAGGGGTTGAATGGATCCTATCCCGGCTGTAGGAGTACGCCTCTTGCTGCGCCAGCGCTGTCTGGAGGAGTTCTCTGACCCGGCGGGTCTCAATAGCCGTCGGAGAGTCGCCATCAACGGGCAGAGCCGCCAGCCGTGCCGCTGCGGCGACCATGTTCTCCAGTGGGTTATTATAATGGCCCGGGGGTATTGGCACATACTGTGGCGGGGCGGGGGGTCCCGTGTTTGATCCGGGGTATTGGCATATCACTCGTGGTTGAATAAGGGGTCCAGATCCGGGTGCTACGACCCCCAGCGGGTGACTAGACCCTACACCCGGCGTGTTGAAGAGGTTGCGCGGATCGTAAACCGGCGGGAGTCGAGATTGAGCCTTTTGATGCCTCCTTCTCATGACCTCATTGGCCACGTTCTGATCCATCGTGAGTTGGAAGGACTGCGCCTGAATTAGCTGAGTCCGGGCATCGAGAGCCGCCCGCTCCGCAGCCAGTCTGATCCCTTCTGCTGCAAGGTCCTCTTTAGCTTTTATCAGATCCAATTTTAGCTGTGCCACCGCCGCATCATGCTGAACTTGATCCGCCGGGTCGACCGTTGCGGTTAACAGGGCCGTCATCTTATCCGTGAGATCCATCAGCACCTGAGCCGGGGAAGGCACCGGGTTTTTCCGATCCGGAAGCGGGGTTCTGAACAGGCTGCGCACCAGCCATAAAAACTCCAACCTGACTTGGCGGCTCAAAAAGGTCCGGAATACTGCTGCCATCGGAATAACTCATGAGCCTGCCATCTTGAAGTTGGTCCAACGAGTTTGACTCATCAGCGGCCGACTCGCCGTCAGAGCCGGCGGCCGCCTCATCCCCAGACCCAGATGGATCAGATGGTCCTCCGTGGATGCATCCCACAAAAGCGCGCTTTAAGGCAGGCCGGGCCCGGGCGGGTCGTGCGCGCTGAGCCGTTTCGATGAGACCGGCGCGGAGATCCGGCTTGGGGCCCGGCTCTCCAATCTTGCCGATGAAGACATGAATTCCACCGAAGGGGACCCGGTACCCGTACTCCACTGAGCCGGCGTCGGGGCCCCAGTCCGCATCGTCGATGTAGAGCTTGCCGCGACGACTCTTGGTCATCCGGCCCACAGCGTATCCCTTGAGCCCTTCGAAGCTGCCCTTCAAGAACTCAAATCCACCGTGCGCCAGCTATGCCCGGCTCTCGATCAGATTGTTGTCGCCCCTAAACCGCTGCCGGGTCGTCCCTTTATATAGGGAGGTTGACACCCAACGGCCCTTAGAGTCCCGGCCGGCTCATAAGAGTGTCCGGCTCGGACTCTAAACAATACTTGCCTTACACTACAAGTCTACTATAACAATGATGATAACTATGGGCAATAAGCCATCGCCGGGTCTCAGCCCATCTCTGGCCCATTATCTTGAAACTTAGCTCCGGGCTTCTGGCAATGACCCTTAGTGTAACCCGGCCCTCCTGGCGGGTGACTCCCAGATCTATACCCTCAACCATTTCGAGACTCCTCGTCATGTCCGTGATCACATCCAGGACTCCGAACAACCTTCGGTACATCAAAACACATAAACTCATTATACCGATCGTCATCGAACGTTTAGCGTGCGGACCCTACGGGTTCGAGAACTATGTAGACATGACCGAGACTCATCTCCGGTCAATAACCAATAGCGGAAACTGAATGCTCATATTGGTTCCTACATATTCTATGAAGATCTTTATCGGTCAAATCGCATAACAACATACGTTGTTCCGTTTGTCATCGGTATGTTACTTGCCCGAGATTCGATCGTCAGTATCATCATGCCTAGTTCAATCTCGTTACCGGCAAGTCTCTTTACTCGTTCCGTAATGCATCATCCCGCAACTAACCATTAGTTACATTGCTTGCAAGGCTTATAGTGATGTGCATTACCGAGAGGGCCCAGAGATACCTCTCCGACAATCGGAGTGAAAAATCCTAATCTCGATCTATGCCAACTCAACAAACACCATCAGAGACACCTGTAGAGCATCTTTATAATCACCCAGTTATGTTGTGACGTTTGATAGCACAGTAAGTGTTCCTCTCGTATTTGGGAGTTTCATAATCTCATAGTCATAGGAACATGCATAAGTCATGAAGAAAGCAATAGCAACAAACTAAATGATCATAGTGCTAAGGTAACGGATGGGTCTTGTTAATCATATCATTCTCTAATGATGTGACCCCGTTCATCAAATGACAACTCATGTCTATGGCTAGGAAACTTAACCGTCTTTGATTAACGGGCTAGTCAAGTAGAGGCATACTAGTGACTCTCTGCTTGTTTATGTATTCACACATGTACTAAGTTTCCGATTAATACAATTCTAGCATGAATAATAAACATTTATCATGATATAAGGAAATATAAATAACAACATTATTATTGCCTCTAGGGTATATTTCCTTCAATAACATGTAACGCGCCCCCTCACAACGAGGGTAAGACGCTTTCGCCTATTCGCACATGGTAATCAGAGCCTCCTCTTCCAAACCCTAGATGCCATCGATCCCCATAGTGCCAAGCCATGTCTTCCACCAGCGCCGCCCAATCCAATCTCAGCGGTCAAGTCACGGAGAAGCTCTCCCGGACGAATTACGTCCTATGGCGAACAAAAGTTACGCCACAGCTGAGGGGAGCCAGGCTCTTCGGCTACATTGATGGAACCATGCCGGAACCCGCCCGCCTCCTCGTCACCGAGGACAAGGATGGCAAGGAGTCGACTGAGCCCAACCCTCTCCATCCCATCTGTGTGAGGGAGGATCAATAGGTGCTCGGCTACCTCCTCAACAACCTCTCCAAAGAAGTGCTGATCACGGTGACCGCGATCACCACCATGCACGCCCTCTGGGTGGCGCTGGCAGGCATGTTTTCCTCTCCATCTCTGAGTCGTGTCAACAACGTTCGCACTACTTTGATCAATGCACAGAAGGGCAACCAATCCGTCGCTGCATACTATGCTTTTATGCGCGGTCTTGCCGATGAACTCGCCGCGGCCGGCAAGCCCATCCTGGATGATGAGCTCATCTCCTACCTGTTGCCTGGGCTGGACATGGACTACCAGCACCTCATCTCTGCCCTCGACGCCCGCGTCACGCCGGTCTCCCTCGACGAGCTGTACGCCATGCTGAGCAACTTCGATCAGTGTGTCGCGCAGTTTCACAGCGCCGGCGGTGGTTTCAAGTCCTTGGCAAATGCGGCCACCCGCGGGCGCGGCGGGTACTCATCCCGTCATCGTGGTCCTCCTCGACACAAGGGAAAGCAAGGCGGTGGCGGCTCCAGCAACCCTGGCTCCCGCGGGGGACGCCCCAACTTCACCACTGATACGTCCATTTTGCATCATGCTTTTATATCGATATTTATTGCATTATGGGCTGTTATTACACATTATGTCACAATACTTATGCCTATTCTCTCTTATTTTACAAGGTTTACATAAGGAGGGAGAATGCCGGCAGCTGGAATTCTGGGCTGGAAAAGGAGCAAATATTGAAGACCTATTCTGCACAACTCCAAAAGTCCTGAAACTCCACGAAAGTTATTTTTGGAAATAAAAAAAAATATTGAGCGGAAGAAGTACGTCGGAGGGGGCCCCACCTGGCCACGAGGGTGGGGGGCGCGCCCCTGCCTCGTGGGCCCCCTGTTGGCTCTCCGGTGGCCATCTTCTGCTATATGAAGTCTTTCGTCGAGGAAAAAAATCATAAGCAACCTTTCGGGACGAGACTCCGTCGCCACGAGGCGGAACCTTGGCGGAACCAATCTAGGGCTCCGGCAGAGCTGTTCTGCCGGGGACACTTCCCTCCGGGAGGGGGAAATCATCGCCATCGTCATCACCAACGCTCCTCTCATCGGGAGAGGGCAATCTCCATCAACATCTTCACCAACACCATCTCCTCTCAAAACCCTAGTTCATCTCTTGTATCCAATTCTTGTCTCCAAGTCCGGGATTGGTACTAGTAGGTTGCTAGTAGTGTTGATTACTCCTTGTAGTTGATGCTAGTTGGTTTATTTGGTGGAAGATCATATGTTCAGATCCTATATGCATATTAATACCCCTCTGATTATGAACATGAATATGCTTTGTGAGTAGTTACGTTTGTTCCCGAGGACATGGGAGAAGTCTTGCTATTAGTAGTCTTGTGAATTTGGTATTCGTTCGATATTTTGATGAGATGTATGTTGTCTATCCTCTAGTGGTGTTATGTGAACGTTGACTACATAACACTTCACCATTATTTGGGCCTAGAGGAAGGCATTGGGAAGTAATAAGTAGATGATGGGTTGCTAGAGTGACAGAAGCTTAAACCCTAGTTTATGCGTTGCTTCGTAAGGGGCTGATTTGGATCCATATGTTTCATGCTATGGTTAGGTTTACCTTAATACTTTTGTTGTAGTTGCGGATGCTTGCAATAGAGGTTAATCATAAGTGGGATTCTTGTTCAAGTAAGAACAGCACCCAAGCACCGGTCCACCCACATATCAAATTATCAAAGTACCGAACGCGAATCATATGAACGTGATGAAAACTAGGTTGACGATAATTCCCATGTGTCCTTGGGAGCGCTTTTCTCTATATAAGAGTTTGTCCAGGCTTGTCCTTTGCTACAAAAAGGATTGGGCCACCTTGCTGCACTTTATTTACTTTTGTTACTTGTTGCTCGTTACAAATTATTCTATCACAAAACTATCTGTTACCACTTATTTCAGTACTTGCAGAGAGTACCTTGCTGAAAACCGCTTATCATTTCCTTCTGCTCCTCGTTGGGTTCGACACTCTTACTTATCTAAAGGACTGCGATAGATCCCCTATACTTGTGGGTCATCAAGACTCTTTTCTGGCGCCGTTGCCGGGGAGTGAAGCGCCTTTGGTAGGTGGAATTTGGTAAGGAAAATTTATATAGTGTGCTGAAATTTACTCTCACTTGTTACTATGGAAAGTAATCCTCTGAGGGGCTTGTTCGGGGTATCTTCACCCCGACCAGTAAAGCAAAGAGTTGCTCCAAAACCTACTAAACCTACTGAAAATGAAAATGAAAATGTCCACTTTGAGATTCCTTCGGGTATGTTAGAAAAACTTCTAGCTAATCCTTTTGTCGGAGATGGAACAAAGCATCCTGATGAGCACCTAATATATGTGGATGAAGTTTGTGGATTATTTAAGCTTGCAGGTATACCCGGTGATGTTGTTTAGAGGAAGGTCTTCCCTTTATCTTTGAAGGGAGATGCATCGACATGGTATAGGCTATGTGATGATACGGGATCATGGAACTATAAACGATTGAAATTGGAATTTCATCAGAAATTTTATCCTATGCATCTTGTTCATCGTGATCGTAATTATATATATAATTTTTGGCCTCGCGAAGGAGAAAGCATCGCTCAAGCTTGGGGGAGGCTTAAATCAATGTTATATTCATGCCCCAATCATGAGCTCTCAAGAGAAATAATTCTTCAAAGTTTTTATGCTCGGCTTTCTCGTAATAATCAATCCATGCTCGATACTTCTTGTGCTGGCTCTTTTATGATGAAGACTATTGAATTCAAATGGAATTTATTGGATAGAATTAAACGCAACTCTGAAGATTGGGATCTCGACGAAGGTAAGGAGTCAGGTATGACACCTAAGTTTGATTGTGTTAAACCTTTTATGGATACCGATGTTTTCCGTAAATTTAGCACTAAATATGGACTTGACTCTAAGATAGTAGCTTCCTTTTGTGAATCCTTTGCTACTTATGTTGATCTCCCCAAGGAGAAGTGGTTTAAATATCATCCTCCCATGGAAGTAAAAGTAGCTGCACCTACTAAAGTTGAAGAAAAGACTATCACTTATAATGATCCTGTTGTTCCTACTTCTTATGTTGAGAAACCACCTTTCCCTGTTAGGATAAAGGATCATGCTAAAGCTTCAACTGTGGTTCATAAAAGCAATATTAGAACTTATACACCTTCTGAGCAAGTTAAAGTTGAACCTAATATTGCTATTGTTAAAGATATCTTGGCTGATAATATTGATGGGCATGTTATTTATTTCTGCGGTGAAACTGCTAGAATTGCTAAACCCTGTGCTAAAGATAAACATAGACCTGTGGTAGGCATGCCTGTTATTTCTATTAAAATAGGAGATCATTGTTATCATGGCTTATGTGATATGGGTGCTAGTGCTAGTGCTATAGCTCATGACTTATACAAAGAAATTATGCATGGAATTGCACCTGCTGAGATAGAAGGTATTGATGTTACCATCAAACTTGCTAATAGAGATACAATATCACCCATTGGGATTGTTAGAGATGTTGAAGTCTTGTGTGGGAAAACTAAATACCCTGCTGATTTTCTTGTTCTTGGTTCCCCACAAGATAGCTTTTGTCCCATTATATTTTGTAGACCCTTCTTGAACACCGTCAATGCTAGGATAGACTGCGAAAAGGATGTTGTTACTATAGGCTTGGGTGATATGTGTCATGAGTTTAATTTCTCTAAATTTAGTAGACAACACCGTGAAGAAGAATTGCCTAGTAAGGATGAAATTATTGGTCTTGCTTCTATTGCCGTACCTCCTAGTGATCCTTTAGAACAATATTTGCTAGACCATGAAAATGATATGTTTATGAATGAAAGAAGGGAAATAGATGAAGTATTCTTTAAACAGGAACTATCCTGAAGCACAATTTGCCTGTTGAAATCCTAGGGGATCCTCGTCCACCCAAGGGTGATCCCGTGTTTGAGCTCAAACCTTTACCTGATACTCTCAAATATGCTTATCTTGATGAGAAAAAGATATATCCTGTTATTTTTAGTGCTAACCTTTCAGAGCATGAAGAAGAGAGACTATTGAAAACTCTGAAGAAGCACCGTGTTGCTATTGGATATACTCTTGATGATCTTAAGGGCATTAGTCCCACTCTATGTCAACATAAAATAAATTTGGAAGAAGATGCCAAACCAGTTCGTGATCATCAATGAAGGCTGAATTGTGACGCCCCCGATTCGACCGTACACTAATCATGCACGCAAATGTGTACGATCAAGATCAGAGACTCACGGGAAGATATCACAACACAACTCTAAAACATAAATAAGTCGTACAAGCATCATAATACAAGCCAGGGGCCTCGAGGGCTCGAATACAAGTGCTCGATCATAGACGAGTCAGCGGAAGCAACAATATCTGAGTACAGACATAAGTTAAACAAGTTTTCCTTAAGAAGGCTAGCACAAACTGGGATACAGATCGAACGAGGCGCAGGCCTCCTGCCTGGGATGCTCCTAACTACTCCTGGTCGTCGTCAGCGGGCTGCACGTAGTAGTAGGCACCTCCAGTGTCGTAGGAGTCGTCGTCGACGGTGGCGTCTGGCTCCTGGACTCTAGCATCTGGTTGCGACGACCAGATAGAAAGGAAAGGGGGAAAAGAGGGAGAGAAGCAACCGTGAGTACTCATCCAAAGTACTCGCAAGCAAGGAGCTACACTACATATGCATGGGTATATGTGTAAAGGGGCATATCAGTGGACTGAACTGCAGTATGCCAGAATAAGAGGGGGATAGCTAGTCCTGTCGAAGACTACGCTTCTGGCCATCTCCATCTTGCAGCATGTAGAAGAGAGTAGATTGAAGTCCTCCAAGTAGCATCGCATAGCGTAATCCTACCCGGCGATCCCCTCCTCGTCGCCCTGTTAGAGAGCGATCACCGGGTTGTATCTGGCACTTGGAAGGGTGTGCTTTATTAAGTATCCAGTTCTAGTTGTCATAAGGTCAAGGTACAACTCCGGGTCGTCCTTTTACCGAGGGACACGGCTATTCGAATAGATAAACTTCCCTGCAGGGGTGCACCACATAACCCAACACGCTCGATCCCATTTGGCCGGACACACTTTTCTGGGTCATGCCCGGCCTCGAAGATCAACACGTCGCAGCCCCACCTAAGCACAACAGAGAGGTCAGCACGCCGGTCTAACCCTATGCGCGCAGGGGTCTGGGCCCATCGCCCTATGCACACCTGCACGTTGCGTACGCGGCCGGAAGCAGACCTAGCCTAGTGGCGTTCCAGTCCAATCCGGCGCGCGCCACTCAGTCGCTGACATCACGAAGGCTTCGGCTGATACCACGACGCCGGGATACCCATAACTACTCCCGCGTAGATGGTTAGTGCGTATAGACCAAATGGCCAGACTCAGATCAAATACCAAGAAATCGTTAAGCGTGTTATGTCGAAGTAACCGCGGACGCCGTCCAGGGCCAGGCCCACCTCTCACCTAGGCGGTCTCAACCTGCCCTGTCGCTCCGCCACAAAGATCCACTTGTGGGTACTCCTACGAGCCGACCCGACTTTATTTACCTCATGTGTCATGTATAGAGTATATAAGTATATACCCGTGATCACCGCCCAGGTGATCACAGCCCGTTAGTATAGCGCAGCAGACGGACAAGAATGTAGGGCCACTGATGGAAAACTAGCACCCTATACTAAGCATGTAGGATTGCAGGTAAAGGTAACAATAGCAGAAGCAAGGGCAGGCTATGCATCAGTATAGGATTAACGGAAAGCAGTAACATGCTACACTACTCTAATGCAAGCAGTATAGAGAAGAATAGGTGATATCTGGTGATCAAGGGGGGGGGGCTTGCCTGGTTGCTCTAGCAAGTAGGAGGGGTCGTCAACTCCGTAGTCGAACTGGGCAGCAGCAGTGTCGGTCTCGTAGTCTACCGGAGAGAAGAGGGGGGAAGAAACAGTAAATACAATGCAAACATAAGCATGACGATGCGTGACATGACAATGAGCGGTGCTAGGTGTGTCCTAATGCGGCAGTAGGTGGTACCGGCGAAGGGGAGGAACATCCGGGAAAGTATTCCCGATGTTTCGCATTTTCGGACAGATGAAACGGAGGGGGAAAGTTGCATGTTCGATAGGTTCGGGAGGTGTGGTGGACGAACGGGCTACGTATTCGGATTCGTCTCGTCGTTCTGAGCAACTTTCATGTACAAAGTTTTTCCATCCGAGCTACGGTTTATTTTATATTAAATTTTAAAGATTTTATTAATTTCTGGAATTTATTTAATTATTTAATATATACATTATCCGAAACAGTGTTGCGATGAGATCAGCATGACATCATGCTGATGTCAGCAGTCATCTGACATGTGGGTCCCACCTGTCATAGACTGATTAGGGTAATTAGGGTTAACTAATTAATTAACTAATAATTAAACTAATTAATTAAATTAGATTAATCTAAACAGGGTTAATTAACTAATTAATTAATTAGTTTTATTTTTATTTTCTTTATTTATTCATTTATTAATTAATTTATTATTTTTATTATTATTTATTTTTTTATATATTAAATTATTTTAAATCATTTTTCATTCTGAGAGGTGGGGCCTCCTAGTCAGTGGCACACAGGGCCACCGCGGGGCGGTTGCTAGCGGGCGCTGGGGCGCCGGGTGCGGGCGCACCCGAGCGGGCACTCGCCCAGGCCAGCCGCGGCGCAGGACTGGCGAGGCACGGTGGGGCGCCGGCGACGCAGGGAGGCAGGGGCCGTGCGCTCACGGGGCCGGGCAAGGGCGGCGACGTGCGGGCATGATGGAGGCGGGGCCGCGGTGAGCGCGGCCGAGGCGCGGGCCCGGCGGGTCGAGCGCGTACGCGGCACGGGCCGAAGGCCGCTGGGGGCAGAGGGGGCTCCGGGTGCCGGAGCACGGCAACGGGCAGACGAGGCGATGTGGTCTGGTGACTGAACGCGGCCACGGCGGGCACACGCGCAGACAATGGCGGGGTGAGGCCAGCACAGGGAGGAGGCCGCGGCCCCGGGGCGGTAGAGGGCGCGGGACGACGGGCACGGTCGGTCGGTGCCGCCCGTGTCCAGGGCACGGCCCGCGCGGGGCCGGAGCGCGCGGGGCGCGGCGATGGTCGCGGGGCGAGGGAGTGCGAGGAGAGGAGGCGGGAGCTCATAGAGGAGGAGTAGGGTCAGGGCAGCGGGGCGCGAGGAGGAGGACGGAGACGATGGTGCGACGAGGAGGCAGGCCGGCGGGGAGGCATCGGCGATGGGGACGGGGAATGCCGGTGACGGAGAGGACCGCGGGGGCGGCGTCCGGCGATGGTTCGCAGGGGGGTCGAGCGGCTCCGGGCTCGAGCGATCCGACGGGGGAAAAAGGCGAGGAGGTGCTCCGGTGACGGGGTGGCTACGGCGAACGGTGGCGAGGGGCGACGATGTGGGCGGGATCGGGCGATGGGGCACCGATCCAGACTGGATCGAGAGAGAGGAGGGAGTGGGGATCGTTCCCGATCCAGATCGGGTCGGGAGGGGAAAGTGGGGTTCGGTTGGGCTAGGGTTTCCCCAGGGGGTTATGGAGAGGAGATGGGTGGGCCGGCTGGGTTAGTGGCTGGCCGGCTGGGCCGTTTGGCCCAGTTGGCCAGGGGGGTTCTCTCTCTCTCTTTTTATTTCCTTTCTGTTTCTTTTTTTATCTATTTTCTTTTCTATTTTATTCTTTTAATTTCTGTTTTATAAAATATAAATACAACTCCTAAATTAATGTTATAATTTATTCTACTGCCCCAAAAAGTTTGACACCTAATTAAAATAGTTTGCATTATTATTATTTTTAAAAGGCATTTAATTAATTGTCATAGCTGCTGTTTTAATTACTTTAGAGCCTTTAAACATTTTATAAAAGTGTGGTTTCTCCACAATAATTACCTATGCATTATTTGGCAACACCCCAACAGTTTAGTTTTAATATTTGAAAATCTTTACCCTTTGACTTTATTTTAAGTTTGAATTTCGAATCGATTTTGAACTAACACGAGATTAACAACAGTAACCGTGGTGACGTGGCATCATTAACGTGGGATTACTGTAGCCTAATTACCCGGGCGTCACAATTCTCCTCCACTACAAGAAATCTCGTCCCGAGATTTAGGAGCGGTTATAAGGGGGAAGGGATCTGGTTACAAATTTCTAACGATTCTTCTCGGTCAAGGTTGCTCTTCTCGAAGAGGTCGATCCATTACGTTGATGTCTTCAGTCCTCTGCTTCAGGTCATCATGATGAAGTTTGTCGTCCTGCCTTCAGGATCTTCACCGTACTTATGAAAGGGTGAGAAGGGAAAACTTTTCATTGGAATAGCTTATTCCCTATAAGGACGGATTCTAACAAGATCGAGCATCAAGCGGCTAACCCAGGGGAAGAAGCATAAGTATCTCTCGAATTGGAACCTAAGAAGATGTCGAGAGCAAAGTAAGAAGGTACCATGAGCAGTTTCAAACCGATAGGCAAGCGTTCGATGCCTATCAGAAGGTGAAAGGGGTTCAGAGCAACGAGAATAAGTATTGCGTCTGATACCCGAATAGATCACTAGGAAGGTGGCCCGCGAATTAAATATGGAGCCAAGTGTGAGGAATAACCATTAGAAACAGGGTTGTATAGAAGAGTCAGGTTTCGATCCTGTGGAACTGTGGGTTATGGGCCCACCATGTGGTTTTTTATAGGAGCAGTGACATCTTGCACGGTCATGATAGCAAGGCATGTCAGAGAATACCCTGTCAGTTATGTCGGCAACACGTTGGTACCAAGGGCGAGGGATGAAGAGAACCATTTTCCTGCTCGTTCAAACGAGGCGGACCAATAGGCAAGTTCTCATCCATCGGTGGCTACCGAAATGTCCTCAACAAAAGTAACATGGTCTACTGAGAGAGTGGTACAACGAGGTGCTCAACTAAGCAGGGAATTATCTCTGCTCAGCTAAGTCAGATTACAAGAAAGGTTAAACAAAACAATGGAAAGGAAAATATGATTATCAGATTAAACAGCACAATGGAAAGGAAAATGTGTTTAAACACATATTTCAAGGGTATAACCTTCCCAAGGTCAAGCAGAGCATGATATCCATGACAGGATATAATGTAGAAAATCCTTTAGGTAAGGGGAGAGAAATTTCATGTCATTACCCATACAACGGTGTCTGGTTAATTGAGCAGGAAACAATTAGTTTTGGGCTTCAAATGTTTTTATTGAAGATCGGAGTACCATAGACATGCTTTGAGATAGCATTGACATGGTCAACAGGTGAAGATCAGAATTTGGAAACAAAAAGGATCCATCAGGAACAACTTATAGAATAAGTCTTACAAAATAGCTAACCTTGCTAAAAAGGAAAACTTATAACAATAGGTCCTGCGGCCAGGTGTGTTAGGCATGACATCACTTTACCGGGTCATAAATAGACCAATGTTACAACTCTTGGAAATATGTTCCAACCATCATATCTGACCGAGATTCAGGTCTGATTGGTGTCAGGATACCTCAGACACAGGATGTCTAAGAAGAAAAGTGCAACACAAATTGGTGGGATGACATTGTAAGATTCTCGGGAAATTAACTATGAAAGCAAGTTCCGAAACCAGGGTTCATCATTAAACCTAAGAGAGGGTTAGGAGGTGGCTGATGGACTCAGCGACATTCCATTGAGATTTCCAAAAGATGGATTTCCACAACTATGTGAACAAGGAGATAACATTAGCTAGATCGAATGACTTAATGATGTATGCTCGAGGAAAACATACACAGTTAAACATTGGTTGAAATGTGCACCCGAAATATGGGCTAGGTAGCACGATCAATGTTCGAATGATGATTCATTAAGCCATAGACGTAGAATGAAACTATAGACCAATAACTTCAAAGCAATAGGGTTGCTAGAAGTTTAGAATTTACACGTCACAGACCATTTGTCGGTATTTCGTTTAGAAACAACACGGGGACCAAGAAAGAATGGTGATGGTGAGAAGTATCACTGTACCAAGAATTCTTAAGAGGTGGAGTAATGCTCACGACATTCTTGACATCGAAGATGATAATACTCCACGGTAGAACATAACATAGGTTGGATAGCAGGGAAATCAAGATACAACACAAAATATGAACAAGTTTGTCTTGAGGGGGGGGGCAAGAATGTTGTCGATGATAACACAACTCATCGAGGGGCAAGGATGGTATTTCTCATCCTGAATTTCGACACACAACTTGGAAGAAGTCAAATTGTTGACAATGATCACGACAAATTTGTCGAGAGGTTTTCAAGAAGATGTAATTGATCGACGATGACATCAAGTCAAAGGAATGATGAAAGCGAAAGGTTATTGGAACCACGGGTAGGGCACAAACTCGAAATCAAGTTTGCTATTCAAGGAGAAGTGATATGACGAGGGAGATCGACGCAAGATTAGCTCACTGTCGAAATTTGTGCGCTGGGAAGGTCCAGGTAGCACAGTCAACATCATCAAGATAATGATATAGCCAAACAGGCTAGGAATGGCGTGATCGGGTACAAACTCGTACTTAAAGAAGATTACTAAGAGTTGTTGAACTGTAGTGCGGACTCGGTTCAGTTATCGGTGTCTTTGCGTGATTAATAACCCAGAGCCCGTGGAAAATTGGAATCAGTGAGAATGTAGCACTTGATGAAGAACTCATAAGAAGTTATGCAGTTCCGTGATAATCTTGAGATACCAGGGGGGTAATACTCGACGACAAATCAAAGTAGAGGTTGGACTGGGGTATTACTCTGCAAAAGACAAGTGCTTAAACTTGCACGAGAAATGGTATTTAAAGGAGAACATGGTCAGAAACCACGATCATAAATGATCGAACCACGGATACAAGATGAACTTATAACAAGGGGGGTAATTATTTTTACAAGCAGCTTCCATGATAAGTTATACATCGTGTCCATGGGCATGAACGCAAGGTTCAAGGTCGACTCCCACTTCTTCAATGTATAACCTTCCATTCACTCCTCGCTTTGATAAAGGCATTAGTGTTGAAAGTTTTAACTGGTGAAATACCAGATGAGTATGACTCATGAAAACTTCTGAGTTCACACATATTATGAAAGGCATAGGTTCGACCCATCAAGGCATCTTAGGAACATATACCACAAACTTCGGAGTAAATATTACAAGCTCGAAAGAAGAGCATGTTCAAAAACAGATGATACAAATTACCAAAGGCATTATATACCCATGGAAAGGCTCACAAGGTTATTCAATATGAAGGACACTGTCGGATAAAATCCAACAAAGGAACCGATGGTCCACAAGGGATCTGATGTGAGCATCGGTACTCAACCAGAGGAAGAAGAATGCAAGGAGATCTGATTATAGAAACAACTGACTAACTCAAGTTCAAATGCAAAAGAATTATGATTTCCAAATCAGGGGGTCAGAAGCAACGCTCTGATCAAGGATGGATAAGTTGAGTAGGCTTAGGGGTACAATCGATGGCAATTTGATAGGTCGAGATCCAGCTCATGTTTAAAATGACGTCTGAGCCGGAAGAATGAATTCTAGGATATGATTGAGGATTGCGAGCATTCGCAACAAATTGAATCAACGGACTCAAAATGATAATGACAAGAGATGCCAATAAGATTACGAGACTTATGGGATTAACGATAATGCAACCAAACAAGAATTTCAAGAGCAATAGGCTCCTGAGGATTTTCGGAAGATCGAATAGTATTTTGAAGACTATTGTGGAATACTTGAATCAACTGGGGATGAGCGGATACTCGGTAAGTGCGAGAATTATCCGTAGGGGTATTCAGGTGACAAAGAACAGCAAGGCAGTAAGCTCAAAGGATTCTCGGAACAACAGAGAGAATTTCGGGGTATCTTGTAATAACAAGATCAACTGGGAAACATTGTATGAGTGGCGAGTATACGTGGTTATCCGTAGGAGTTTATCGATGAAAGGGAATTGCAAAAGCGATGAACACAAGTTCTCGGGTTATCAGCGGAGAGTATCTTCAGGGTCTTCACGGGCAGCAGACGATCATTAGTAATAAGGGGCTCTCCGGGTGAAAGCGATAACGAGATCCTAATGTTAGATTTAGCAAAATTCACTTAACCCAAATAGAAGAGAGATCAGAGTCCCCGAGTATAGACAAGGAGTAAAAGATCCTAATACCACCCAATGGCGACGTGGGCCCGTAAGCCACACAACCATGTTTGTAAAAGTTTTTCATGGACCAGACTCGACTTCGGCCAAGGAGTTGGAAAGGGGGATTCCTACAAGCAGTTGGCTCTGATACCAACTTGTGACGGCCCCGATTCGACCGTACACTAATCATGCACGCAAATGTGTACGATCAAGATCAGGGACTCACGGGAAGATATCACAACACAACTCTAAAACATAAAAATTTCGTACAAGCATCATAATACAAGCCAGGGGCCTCGAGGGCTCGAATACAATTGCTCGATCACAGACGAGTCAGCGGAAGCAACAATATCCGAGTACAGACATAAGTTAAACAAGTTTGCCTTAAGAAGGCTAGCACAAACTGGGATACAGATCGAACGAGGCGCAGGCCTCCTGCCTGGGATCCTCCTAACTACTCCTGGTCGTCGTCAGCGGGCTGCACGTAGTAGTAGGCACCTCCAGTGTCGTAGGAGTCGTCGTCGACGGTGGCGTCTGGCTCCTGGACTCCAGCATCTGGTTGCGATAACCAGGTAGAAAGGAAAGGGGGAAAAGAGGGAGAGAAGCAACCGTGAGTACTCATCCAAAGTACTCGCAAGCAAGGAGCTACACTACATATGCATGGGTATATGTGTAAAGGGGCATATCAGTGGACTGAACTGCAGAATGCCAGAATAAGAGGGGGATAGCTAGTCCTGTCGAAGACTACGCTTCTGGCCATCTCCATCTTGCAGCATGTAGAAGAGAGTAGATTGAAGTCCTCCAAGTAGCATCGCATAGCATAATCCTACCCGGCGATCCCCTCCTCGTCGCCCTGTTAGAGAGCGATCACCGGGTTGTATCTGGCACTTGGAAGGGTGTGCTTTATTAAGTATCCAGTTCTAGTTGTCATACGGTCAGTTACAACTCCGGGTCGTCCTTTTACCGGGGGACACGGCTATTCGAATAGATAAACTTCCCTGCAGGGGTGCACCACATAACCCAACACGCTCGATCCCATTTGGCCGGACACACTTTTCTGGGTCATGCCCGGCCTCGGAAGATCAACACGTCGCAGCCCCACCTAAGCACAACAGAGAGGTCAGCACGCCGGTCTAACCCTATGCGCGCAGGGGTCTGGGCCCATCGCCCTATGCACACCTGCACGTTGCGTACGCGGCCGGAAGCAGACCTAGCCTAGTGGCGTTCCAGTCCAATCCGGCGCGCGCCACTCAGTCGCTGACGTCACGAAGGCTTCGGCTGATACCACGATGCCGGGATACCCATAACTACTCCCGCGTAGATGGTTAGTGCGTATAGACCAAATGGCCAGACTCAGATCAAATACCAAGAACTCGTTAAGCGTGTTATGTCGAAGTAACCGCGGACGCCGTCCAGGGCCAGGCCCACCTCTCACCTAGGCGGTCTCAACCTGCCCTGTCGATCCGCCACAAAGATCCACTTGCGGGTACTCCTACGAGCCGACCCGACTTTATTTACCTCATGTGTCATGTATAGAGTATATAAGTATATACCCGTGATCACCGCCCAGGTGATCACGGCCCGTTAGTATAGCATAGCAGACGGACAAGAATGTAGGGCCACTGATGGAAAACTAGCACCCTATACTAAGCATGTAGGATTGCAGGTAAAGGTAACAATAGCAGAAGCAAGGGCAGGCTATGCATCAGTATAGGATTAACGGAAAGCAGTAACATGCTACACTACTCTAATGCAAGCAGTATAGAGAAGAATAGGTGATATCCGGTGATCAAGGGGGGGGGCTTGCCTGGTTGCTCTGGCAAGTAGGAGGGGTCGTCAACTCCGTGGTCGAACTGGGCAGCAGCAGTGTCGGTCTCGTAGTCTACCGGAGAGAAGAGGGGGGAAGAAACAGTAAATACAATGCAAACATAAGCATGACGATGCGTGACATGACAATGAGCGGTGCTAGGTGTGTCCTAACGCGGCAGTAGGTGGTACCGGCGAAGGGGAGGAACATCCGGGAAAGTATTCCCGATGTTTCGCATTTTCGGACAGATGAAACGGAGGGGGAAAGTTGCGTGTTCGATAGGTTAGGGAGGTGTGGTGGACGAACGGGCTACGTATTCGGATTCGTCTCGTCGTTCTGAGCAACTTTCATGTACAAAGTTTTTCCATCCGAGCTACGGTTTATTTTATATTAAATTTTAAAGATTTTATTAATTTCTGGAATTTATTTAATTATTTAATATATACATTATCCGAAACAGTGTTGCGATGAGATCAGCATGACATCATGCTGATGTCAGCAGTCATCTGACATGTGGGTCCTACCTGTCATAGACTGATTAGGGTAATTAGGGTTAACTAATTAATTAACTAATAATTAAACTAATTAATTAAATTAGATTAATCTAAACAGGGTTAATTAACTAATTAATTAATTAGTTTTATTTTTATTTTCTTTATTTATTCATTTATTAATTTTTATTAATTAATTTATTATTTTTATTTTTATTTATTTTTTATATATTAAATTATTTTAAATCATTTTTCATTCTGAGAGGTGGGGCCTCCTAGTCAGTGGCACACAGGACCACCGCGGGGCGGTTGCTAGCGGGCGCTGGGGCGCCGGGTGCGGGCGCACCAGAGCGGGCACTCGCCCAGGCCAGCCGCGGCGCGGGACTGGCGAGGCACGGTGGGGCGCCGGCGACGCAGGGAGGCAGGGGCCGTGCGCTCACGGGGCCGGGCAAGGACGGCGACGTGCGGGCACGATGGAGGCGGGGCCGCGGTGAGCGCGGCCGATGCGCGGGCCCGGCGGGTCGAGCGCGTACGCGGCACGGGCCGAAGGCCGTTGGGGGCAGAGGGGGCTCCGGGTGCCGGAGCACGGCAACGGGCAAACGAGGCGATGTGGTCTGGTGACCGAACGCGGCCACGGCGTGCACGCGCGCAGACAATGGCAGGGTGAGGCCAGCACAGGGAGGAGGCCGCGCCCCCAGGGCGGTAGAGGGCGCGGGACGACGGGCACGACCAGTCGGTGCCGCCCATGTCCAGGGCGCGGCCCGCCTGCGGTGAGCATGGGGCCGGAGCGCGTGGGGCGCGGCGATGGTCGCGGGGCGAGGGAGTGCGAGGAGAGGGGGCGGGAGCTCACAGAGGAGGAGTAGGGTCAGGGCAGCGGGGCGCGAGGAGGAGGATGGAGACGACGGTGCGACGAGGAGGCAGGCCGGCGGGGAGGCATCGGCGACGGGGACGTGGAGCGCCGGTGACGGAGAGGACCGCGGGGGCGGTGTCCAGCGATGGTTCGCAGGGCGATCGAGCGGCTCCGGGCTAGAGCGATCCGACGGGGGAAAAAGGCGAGGAGGTGCTCCGGTGACGGGGTGGCTCCGGCGAACGGTGGCGAGGGGCGACGATGTGGGCGGGATCGGGCGATGGGGCACCGATCCAGACTGGATCGAGAGAGAGAGGAGGGAGTGGGGATCGTTCCCGATCCAGATCGGGTCGGGAGGGGAAAGTGGGGTTCGGTTGGGCTAGGGTTTCCCCAGGGGGGTTATGGAGAGGAGATGGGTGGGTCGGCTGGGTTAGTGGCTGGCCGGCTGGGCCGTTTGGCCCAGTTGGCCAGGGGGTTCTCTCTCTCTCTTTTTATTTCCTTTCTGTTTATTTTTTATCTATTTTCTTTTCTATTTTATTCTTTTAATTTCTGTTTTATAAAATATAAATACAACTCCTAAATTAATGTTATAATTTATTCTACTGCCCCAAAAAGTTTGACACCTAATTAAAATAGTTTGCATTATTATTATTTTTAAAAGGCATTTAATTAATTGTCATAGCTGCTGTTTTAATTACTTTAGAGCCTTTAAACATTTTATAAAAGTGTGGTTTCTCCACAATAATTACCTATGCATTATTTGGCAACACCCCAACAGTTTAGTTTTAATATTTGAAAATCTTTACCGTTTGACTTTATTTTAAGTTTGAATTTCGAATCGATTTTGAACTAACACGAGATTAACAACAGTAACCGTGGTGACGTGGCATCATTAATGTGGGATTACTGTAGCCTAATTACCCGGGCGTCACATGAATCCTATGATGAAAGAAGTGGTAAGAAAGGAAGTACTAAAGCTCCTTGAGGCAGGTATAATTTATCCCGTTGCTGATAGTCAGTGGGTAAGTCCTGTCCATTGTGTCCCTAAGAAGGGAGGTATTACTGTCGTACCTAATGATAAAGATGAATTGATTTCCGCAAATTAAATAAAGCTACTAAGAAAGATCATTACCCCTTACCTTTTATCGATCAAATGCTAGAAAGACTATCCAAACATACACATTTTTGCTTTCTAGATGGTTATTCTGGTTTCTCTCAAATACCTGTGTCAGCCAACGACCAATCTAAAACTACTTTTACTTGCCCTTTTGGTACTTTTGCTTATAGACGTATGCCTTTTGGTTTATGTAATGCACCTGCTACCTTTCAAAGATGCATGATGGCTATATTCTCTGACTTTTGTGAAAAGATTTGTGAGGTTTTCATGGACGATTTCTCCATTTATGGATCCTCTTTTGACGATTGCTTGAGCAACCTTGATCGAGTTTTGCAGAGATGTGAAGAAACTAATCTTGTTTTGAATTGGGAAAAGTGCCACTTTATGGTTAATGAAGGTATTGTCTTGGGGCATAAGGTTTCTAAAAGAGGTATTGAAGTTGATAAAGCCAAGGTTGATGCTATTGAAAAGGGTCCATGTACCAAGGACATCAAAGGTATAAGAAGTTTCCTTGGTCACGCCGGATTATATAGGAGGTTCATTAAGGACTTCTCAAAAATTTCTCGGCCTCTGACTAATTTATTACAAATAGATATACCATTTGTCTTTGATGATGATTGTGTAGAAGCATTTGAAATAGTTAAGAAGGCATTGATCTCTGCACCTATTGTTCAGCCACTTGATTGGAATTTACCCTTTGAAATTATGTGTGATGCTAGTGATTATGATGTAGGTGCTGTTCTAGGGCAAAGAGTTGATAAGAAATTAAATGTTATTCAATATGCCAGTAAAACTCTAGACAATGCTCAAAGAAATTATGCTACTACTGAAAAAGAATTCTTAGCAGTTGTATTTGCTTGTGATACGTTCAGACCTTATATTGTTGATTCTAAAGTAACTATTCACACGGATCATGCTCCTATCAAATATCTTATGGAAAAGAAACATGCTAAACCTAGACTTATTAGATGGGTTCTCTTTCTACAAGAATTTGACTTACATATTGTTGATAGAAAGGGAGCTGAGAACCCCGTTGCAGACAACTTGTCTAGGTTAGAAAATGTTCTTGATGACCCACTACCTATTGATGATAGCTTTCCTGATGAGCAATTAAATGTCATCAATGCCTCTCGTACTACTCCATGGTATGCTGATTATGCTAATTACATCGTTGCTAAATTCATACCACCTAGTTTCACATACCAACAAAAGAAAAAGTTCTTCTATGATTTGCGACAGTACTTTTGGGATGACCCACATCTTTATAAAGAAGGAGTAGATGATGTTATTAGACGTTGTGTACCTGAGCATGAACAGGAACAGATCCTACGCAAGTGTCACTCCGAGGCTCATGGAGGGCACCACGCTGGAGATAGAACTGCACATAAGGTATTGCAATCTGGTTTTTATTGGCCTACTCTCTTCAAGGATGCCCGTAAGTTTGTCTTATCTTGTGATGAATGCCAAAGAATTGGTAATATTAGTAGACGTCAAGAAATGCCTATGAATTATTCACTCGTTATAGAACCATTTGACGTTTGGGGCTTTGATTATATGGGACCTTTTCCTGCCTCTAATGGTTACACACATATTTTAGTTGCTGTTGATTACGTTACTAAGTGGGTACAAGCTATTCCAACTAGTAGTGCTGATCATAACACTTCTATTAAAATGCTTAAAGAAGTTATTTTCCTGAGGTTTGGAGTCCCTAGATATTTAATGACTGATGGTGGTTCACACTTTATTCATGGTGCTTTCCGTAAAATGCTTGCTAAATATGATGTTAATCATAGAATTGAATCTCCTTATCACCCGCAGTCTAGTGGTCAAGTAGAATTGAGTAATAGAGAGCTTAAATTATTTTTGCAAAAGACTGTTAATAGATCTAGGAAGAATTGGTCCCAGAAACTCGATGATGCATTATGGGCATATAGAACTGCATATAAAAATCCTATGGGTATGTCTCCGTATAAAATGGTTTATGGAAAAGCATGTCACTTACCTCTCGAACTAGAACATAAGGCTTATTGGGCTATTAAGGAGCTCAACTATGATTTCAGACTTGCCGGTGAGAAAAGGTTATTTGACATTAGCTCACTTGATGAATGGAGAACCCAAGCTTATGAGAATGCCAAGTTATTTAAAGAAAAAGTTAAAAGATGGCATGACAAAAGGATACAAAAGCGTGAGTTTAATGTAGGTGATTATGTATTGCTATGCAACTCTCGTTTAAGATTTTTTGCAGGAAAACTTCTCTCTAAATGGGAAGGCCCTTACGTTATCGAGGAGGTCTATCATTCCGGTGCCATAAAAATCAACAACTTCGAAGGCACAAATCCGAAGGTGGTGAACGGTCAAAGAATTAAACATTATATCTCAGGTAATCCCATAAATGTTCAAACCAATGTTATTGAAACCGTAACCCCGGAGGAATACATAAGCGACACTTTCCGGAACGTTTCAGACTACGAAAAGGAATAGGTATGTGGTACGGTA
This sequence comes from Triticum aestivum, assembly GCF_018294505.1. Lineage (NCBI taxonomy): Eukaryota > Viridiplantae > Streptophyta > Magnoliopsida > Poales > Poaceae > Triticum > Triticum aestivum. Next base: position 470,166,089 of record NC_057799.1, on the reverse strand, counting down.
AGTAAACCGACTCCAAAACAATTTTTATGGCAATATTTCTCCGTTTTGGAATATTTAGAAAAATAGAAAAATAATAAGCAATCCTGGAAGGACACGAGGCCTCCACGAGGGTGGAGGGCGCGCCCTACCCTACTGGGCGCGCCCCCCTACCTCGTGGGCACCCCGTGTGCTCTCCGGACTCCGTTTTCTTGTACGTTACGTATTTTGGTCGGTAAAAATTCATTATATAACCTCCAGAAGGTTTTGACTCCTGTATCACGCAAATATTCTCTGTTTTTGTTTCGAGCTATTGCTGCTGCAGATTAGAGTGAGATGTCTTCTCAAGAGTCAGTTGGGGAGAGCCGGGTGTCTCATCCGGCATCGGAACCAAGGACAAACAGCGATGCTGACCACTTTGGGCCAGCAACAGAGGAAGAGATGGAGGCTGATTTAATGAGGATAGATGCCATGGAGGATCAAGAAGTCACTTCTCGTTTCCGAGCTGGGTTCAAGATGGGAGAACTACAGAGCTCAGCCATTCCAAACTCGGTTATCCCTTCCAATGTTAGATTTCTTTCTTATGAAAATATGAAGAAGAGTGTCACTTGTTCTCCTGCAGCTATGCAACACCCTTGGGTGCAAGGAGCCTTAGCCGTTACAGGAAAGCTTCGCAAGGAAGTAATGGACCTCAAGCAGCAAGTCAACAAGCTTGAGGAGGAGAATCGTATCTTGAGGAGCATCATCGCCAAGAATATCGCACCATCACCCCCGAAGAAGGAGATATAATCACATGGGTATGGGCACTCCCCTTGGCAACTGCCAAGCTTGGGGGAGATGCCCCGGTATCGTATCACCATCACACTCCTATCTTTACCGTTTTTCTTAGTTCGAACCTTTTAGTAGTATCTTGATCTAGTAGAATAAAGTTTATGGCATGATCTAGTTTTGAGTTTTGCTTTATGATCCCTTCTTTGTAATCGAGTTCGTGAGCTATATAATAAAGATTAGTGTTGAGTCAAGGGCTTGATTATTTTGAAATGATCTTGAGTGAATAAGAGAAAAGAATAAAAAGAAACAAAAATATCATATTGATCTTATTGAGAGTAATGACTTCACATAGAAAGAGTATGATGATTAAAAATTCTTGAGAGTTGACAAACATAGCTTTGGTCATCGTTGCAATTAATAGGAAGTAATAAGGAAATATAGGTTTTACATATAAATATACTATCTTGGACATCTTTTATGATTGGGAGCACTCATTAAAATATGACATGCTAAAGAGTTGATGTTGGACAAGGAAGACAACGTAATGGGTTATGTTTTCTTATATCTGAGATAAAGTATATTGTCATGGATCATCCAACATGTTGAGCTTGCCTTTCCCCCTCATGCCAGCCAAATTCTTTGCACCAAGTAGAGATACTACTTGTGCTTCCAAAAACCCTTAAACCAGTTTTACCATGAGAGTCCACCATACCTACCTATGGATTGAGTAAGATCCTTCAAGTAAGTTGTCATTGGTGCAAGCAATAAAAATTGCTATCTAAATATGTATGATTGATTGGTGTGGAGGAAATAAGCTTTATACGATCTTGTGATGTGGAAGAAATAAAAGCGACGGACTACATAATAAAGGTTCATATCACAAGGGGCAATATAAAGTGACGTTCTTTCACATTAAGATTTTGTGCATCCAACCCTGAAAGCGCATGGCAACCTCTGCTTCCCTCTGCGAAGGGCCTATCTTTTACTATTATCTTCTACTTTATGCAAGAGTCATGGTGATCTTCATCTTTCCTTTTTACATTTTATCCTTTGGCAAGCACAGGGTGTTGGAAAGATCCTGATAGATATATCTAATTGGATATGGATTAGCATGAATTATTATTGTTGACATTACCCTTGAGGTAAAAGGTTGGGAGGCGAAACTATAAGCCCCTATCTTTCTCTGTGTCCGATTAAAACTCCGTAACCACAAGTATTGCGTGAGTGTTAGCAATTATGAAAGACTAAATGATAGTTGGGTATGTGGACTTGCTAGAAAGCTCTGACATAGACTCTTTCTGATGTTATGATAAATTGCAATTTCTTCAATGACTAAGATTATAGTTTGTTAGTTCTCGATAAAGTTTCTGATTCATACTTGACATTGTGAATAGATTATTACTTGATCATAAGAAATCATATGACAATATCCATTTATGTTGCTGTTATGAGAATAATCATGATGCCCTCATTTCCGTATTTTATTTTATCGACACCTCTACCTCTAAACATGTGGACATATTTATCGTTATCGGCTTTCGCTTGAGGACAAGCGAGGTCTAAGCTAGGGGGAGTTGATACGTCCATTTTGCATCATGCTTTTATATCGATATTTATTGCATTATGGGGTGTTATTACACATTATGTCACAATACTTATGCCTATTTTCTCTTATTTTACAAGGTTTACATAAGGAGGGAGAATGCCGGCAGCTGGAATTCTGGGCTGGAAAAGGAGCAAATATTGAAGACCTATTCTGCACAACTCCAAAAGTCCTGAAACTCCACGAAAGATATTTTTGGAAATAATAAAAAATATTGAGCGGAAGAAGTAAGTCACAGGGGGGCCTACCTGGCCACGAGGGTGGGGGCGTGCTCTACCCCCTGGGCGCGCCCCTACCTCGTGGCCCCCCTGTTGGCTCTCCGGTGGCCATCTTCTGCTATATGAAGTCTTTCGTCGAGGAAAAAAATCATAAGCAACCTTTCGGGACGGGACTCCGCCGCCACGAGGCGAAACCTTGGCGGAACCAATCTAGGGCTCCGGCAGAGCTGTTCTGCCGGGGACACTTCCCTCCGGGAGGGGGAAATCATCGCAATCGTCATCACCAACGCTCCTCTCATCGGGAGAGGGCAATCTCCATCAACATCTTCACCAGCACCATCTCCTCTCAAAACCCTAGTTCATCTCTTGTATCCAATTCTTGTCTCCAAGTCCGGGATTGGTACTAGTAGGTTGCTAGTAGTGTTGATTACTCCTTGTAGTTGATGCTAGTTGGTTTATTTGGTGGAAGATCACATGTTCAGATCCTATATGCATATTAATACCCCTCCGATTATGAACATGAATATGCTTTGTGAGTACTTACGTTTGTTCCTGAGGACATGGGAGAAGTCTTGCTATTAGTAGTCATGTGAATTTGGTATTCGTTCGATATTTTGATGAGATGTATGTTGTCTATCCTCTAGTGGTGTTATGTGAACGTCGACTACATAACACTTCACCATTATTTGGGCCTAGAGGAAGGCATTGGGAAGTAATAAGTAGATGATGGGTTGCTAGAGTGACAGAAGCTTAAACCCTAGTTTATGCGTTGCTTCGTAAGGGGCTGATTTGGATCCATATGTTTCATGCTATGGTTAGGTTTACCTTAATACTTTTGTTGTAGTTGCGGATGCTTGCAATAGAGGTTTATCATAAGTGGGATGCTTGTTCAAGTAAGAACAGCACCCAAGCACCGGTCCACCCACATATCAAATTATCAAAGTACCGAACGCGAATCATATGAACGTGATGAAAACTAGCTTGACAATAATTCCCATGTGTCCTCGGGAGCGCTTTTCTCTATATAAGAGTTTGTCCAGGCTTGTCCTTTGCTACAAAAAGGATTGGGCCACCTTGCTGCACTTTATTTACTTTTGTTACTTTTTGCTCGTTACAAATTATTCTGTCACAAAACTATCTGTTACCACTTATTTCAGTATTTGCAGAGAGTACCTTGCTGAAAACCTCTTATCATTTCCTTCTGCTCCTCGTTGGGTTCGACACTCTTACTTATCGAAAGGACTACGATAGATCCCCTATACTTGTGGGTCATCAACCAGCAACAGGGGCCGCCGTGGCGGGGGCGGCAGCGGCGGCTCGGGCAGGTCATGACCCGATGCTGTGCGCTGTCAAATCTACAGCAAGCCTGGCCACACGGCCAGGGATTGCTGGTATCGCTTCGATGAAGATGAAGCATCATCTGATGAAGAAGACAAGGTCGCCGCCACCGCCGCCGGGTCCTATGGCGTCGATACCAACTGGTATCTTGACAGTGGCGCCACAAATCATCTCAGGGGCGAGCTCGAGAAGGCCCTCCGCGAGAAATAACACGAGAAGGATCAGATCCACACGGCAAGTGGTGCAGGTATGAGGATAAGTCATATAGGTCATTCTGTTATACGTACCCCTTCTCGCAAGATTCATCTTAGAAAAATTCTGCATGTTCCTAGTGACAACAAAAATCTTCTCTCCGTTCATCGAATTACTATTGATAATCATGTGTTCATTGAATTCCATCCTTTCTTCTTTTTTGATCAAGGATCAGGCCACGAGGAAAGTACTCTACCACGGCAGATGTGTTCGAGGGCTTTACCCGTTGATTCCGGAGTTTAGAAGATCAAATAAACAAGCTTGTGGTGCGATCATTTAGGACATGCCTCTTTTTCTTTAGTTGAACGCTTGCTTAAGAAAAATAAGCTCAAGTTTGTTGGTGTGCGACATAGTGAAACTATTTGTGATTCTTGCCAAAGAGCAAAATGTCATCAATTACCTTATCCCATATCTACCAGTTTCTCTACTCAACCTTTGCAATTGATATTTTCTGATGTTTGGGGTCCTGCCCCCACCTCGGTTGGTAGACACACATATTATGTTAGCTTCATTGATGACTATAGCAATTTTTCTTGGATTTATCTCCTCAAGAAAAGAACCGATATTTTTCAAGTGTTCAAAAATTTCCAAGCACTTGTAGAACGCAAGTTTGATAGCAAAATTATTGCTGCCCAGTCCGACTGGGGGGGGGATATGAGAAGCTCAATTCCTTCTTTCAAACGCTTGTCATATCTCACCATGTGTCATGCCCCACGCTCACCAACAAAACAGATCCGCCGAACGCAATCATAGGCACATAGTTGAGGTTGGTCTGGCCCTCCTTGCCGGTGCTTCCATGCCCCTCAAATTTTGGGACGAATCATTTCTTACGGCCGTTCCCATCATCAACATGCTTCCTAGTCGAGTCATCAATAATGAAACACCCACATAACGGCTTCTTCATATCAAACCAGATTACACATCACTTCGTGTCTTTGGGTGTCCCTGTTGGCCTAATCTTCGACCATACAACTCTCGCAAACTTATGTTTCGCTCAAAACAATGCGTCTTTCTTGGGTATAGCGCTCAACAGAAGAGGTCAAGTGTCTAGATGTTTCTACTGGTCGGGTATACATATCTCATGATGTTGTGTTCGATGAGACTAAATTCCCCTTTGCTGATCTACATCCAAATGCCGGTGCTTTACTTCGGAAAGAAATTCTTCTTCTATCTCCTAATCTAACCGGCCTTGATCAAGGGGAGTATAGCTCTAAGGATCCTACTATGACTAACCCTCCTCACCACTTTGCCTGAGTTGTGTGATGATGCAGGAAGCCACGCTGAAAAAACGGAGCTGAAAACGGTGAAGAAAACTGCCCAACAGGGCCATATTTCATGTGCCAGGATCTGGGGAGCAAATCTCCCTTGGGATCGGTGTCTGCAGACCTGGCGGCAGAATCCGCCTCGGGATCGCCACCCGCAGACCGGTCGGGCCGATCCTCTCTAGACTCCATGCTGTCTGCTACTCCCATTGCATTCGACCGCATGCCAGCGGGCGGACCCGCCTATGCCACGCGGCAACCAGCGGCTGGAGGAGACGCCACCCACGCCCGCGCTCACCAGGGCCAACGGGCGGGCGCTTCCCCGTCCAGCCCGTCTGCTACAAGCGGTGGGATCTGTGTCGGCCGACCAACGCGGGCCCCACATCTGGCGCAAGGGGGAATCGGCGCAATCATCGCCACATGATGAGCCTAGCCAGGTGGGATCTTCTGCGACGCAGGTGGCTCCTCCTCGTGCTACTGCTGTGTCGCTACGCACAGAGGATCCGGTGCCTTCTTCCAACGCAGCTGCGGCTGCTGCGCCTGATCCTGAATCCGCCTCGGGAGAGGCCCCTACAGCTCAAACGGGATCTTCTGCGCCACAGGAACCAACTACGTCACGTCGTACTCATCTTCAAGAAGGGATAATACAACCCATAAATTATAAACGCATGACAAGGTTTGGGATGGTATGTTCCACAGGTGAACCAGGCAAGCCACACACACTTGAAGAAGCACTTGGTGATGAAAATTGGAAGAAAGCAATGAAAGAAGAGTACATGGCCTTGAAACGAAACAACACGTGACACTTGGTTCCTCCACGGCAAGGTAAAAACCTCATTGATTGCAAGTGGGTATTTAGGATAAAGAGAAAATCCAATGGAACCATTGACCGCTACAAAGCAAGACTTGTGGCTGAAGGGTTTAAACAACGGTATGGCATTGATTATGAGGATACATTTAGTCCAGTTGTAAAAGCTACCACTATCCGTCTTGTTTTGTCCATTGCTGTTTCCAGGGGCTGGAGTCTCAGGCAGCTAGACGTACAGAACACGTTTTTGCGTGGTGTTTGGAAGAGGAAGTGTACATGAAAACAACCTCCTGGGTTTGAAAACAAGAATGCACCTTATCATGTGTGCAAACTTGACAAAGCATTATATGGATTGAAACAGGCTCCTAGAGCATGGTACTCGTGCCTGAGTCACAAAATGCAAGCCCTTGGCTTTATTCCTTCAAAGTCTGACACCTCCTTGTTCATTTACAACAAATGCAACGCTCACATATTGGTTCTCATATATGTCGATGATATTATTGTCACAAGTTCATCTAGCGAGGCTACACAAGACTTTTGAAGGATCTTAGTGCAGAGTTTTCTCTTAAGGATCTTGGAGAATTGCATTATTTCCTAGTGATAGAAGTGAAGAAACATGAGAATGGACTTCATATTTCCCAGGAAAAGTATGCGACAGATCTGGTAAAAAAGGCTGGTTTGCAAGGGTGTAAACCCTCACCTACTGCACTATCCAGTTCAGAGAAGTTGTCTCTTACAGAAGGACAGCTTTTGAGTCAAGATGACAGTACAAGATACAAGAGTCTGGTAGGTGCACTTCAATATTTGACGCTTACAAGGCCTGATATCTCATTTTTTGTTAATAAAGTATGCCAGTTTCTTCATGCACCCACCACAGTTCACTGGACTGCTGCAAAGCATATAGTTAGATATGTCAAGAACACTCTGAATATTGGTCTGAATTTCAGCAAGTCATCATCCACACTTTTGAGTGCTTTCTCAGATTCTGACTGGACAGGTTGCCTGGATGACAGACGGTCCACTGGTGGCTTTGCAGTATTCTTTGGGACGCGGATTTGGTGAACATGGGTGCGCGCGCACCCTTTATGAATAGTAAATTCAAAAAAATGCTAGAAAAAATAAAAAAATCTGATTTTTTTTAAAATATACATAGTCAACCGGTATACTCGCATATGAAGTTTCACGAAGAAATCACGTCCGTGGTAATCTGGGCAAAAATGACAAAATCAAAGCTATATTAAAAAACACTGTTTAATGAATAGTATGATCGCATTTGTATTTTCTTCACTAAGAATACCATGGGTGTTAATACATCATGAAACTTCACACGTGAGTAGAATGATCGACTAAGATTCATACCGCGAAATTTCAGATTTTTTTTATTTTTTCTTGTATTTTTATGAATTTACTATTCACATGGGTGCGCGCGCACCCATGTTCACCTTTGTATTTTCGTATTCTTTGGTCCTAATTTGATTTCATGGTGTGCAAGAAAACATGCCACTGTTTCTCGATTCAGTACAGAGGCAGAGTACAAAGCACTGGCAAATGCTATAGCTGAGATCATATGGGTGCAATCATTCTGAAAGAACTTGGTGTCAAAAGTAGTCAAGCTCCATGTTTATGGTATGACAACCTGGGTGCTACATGCTTGTCTACTAATCCAGTGTTTCATGATAGGAACAAACACACTGAAATTGATTTTCACTTTGTGAGAGAACGGGTGGCTCAGAAGAAACTTGATATTACGTTTTATGCACTACAAGGATCAGATTGCAGATGGATTCACAAAACCTTTGCCCACAAGAAGCTTTTAAGACTTCAAACATAATCTCAACTTGATGAAGTTGTGATTAAGGGAGGGTGTTAAACACATATGTCACGTTAGAGATGGCGCACCAGGAGATAGACTAGGTTGTTAGGAAGAATCTCTTTACATCTTGTAACCTCTCTTATCTCCTTATCTCTTCCTCTCCAAGTTGTAATCTTCTCTCACAACCTGTATGCGCTATGATCAGGGAGGTGCGCCCGTGCTGCCTATAACACGTAATGCGCCCCCTCACAATGAGGTTGAGACGCTTTCGCCTATTCGCACACTGTGGTTCTCAAAGCCAAGTACTTTCCAAATTGCTCACTTCTTGAAGCCAGGGAGCAAGCAGGCATGTCTTACACTTGGAGGAGTACCCTTCGTGGCCGTGACTTTCTCAAGGAGGGAATTGTGTGGCGAATTGGAGATGGTACGCAGGTGAATGCATGGACTGGTCCGTGGATGCCGAGGGGAACGACAAGACGACCTGTTCCTGTTGCACACCAGGGCCAGTCAATTATCACAAAAGTAAACGAGTTGATTGATCCTGTTTCAGAAACATGGGACGAGGAGCTGGTGAAGGAGAGGATGATGCACGAGTAATTCTGGCGACCCCCTGAGAGCGGACATGGAAGATTTTCATATCATGGCACTATGACAAAAAGGGTTTTTCAGTGAAATCCGCTTACCAACTGGGCGTGAACCTGAAGGAGGCGAGTCGGTTTCAAGATGCTGCAACATCGAGCGGACAAAACCTGAATACGGCTCCGTGGAGTCACTTGTGGACACTGGAGCTTCCGGGTAAGGTTTGTATGGTCCTCTGGCGCTTGGCACATAATAGCCTTCCAACAAAGATGAACATCAAGAGAAGGCATATTGAGCTAGATACTAGATGCCCTATGTGTCTGAGACTCAATGAGGATGGCGGGCATTTGTTTCTGAAATGCACAAATGTGAAGGCTGTGTGGAGAGAGCAAGGACTGGATCGGAGGATGTCCGTCTAGCGTTGTGCCAATGCCAAAGTTCGCTTGAAATGATTGGATCGGAGGATGTCCGTCTAGCGTTGTGCCAATGCCAAAGTTCGCTTGAAATGATAAGGCAAGTCTGCTCACTGTCACATGAGAAGAAACTGCGTGTTGCTGTGCTCCTATCCTACGGGACTGGTGGACGACGAGGAATAAAGTTAATGCAGGCGAGAAGCAGAAATCAGCTGACGAAGTTAGTTCCTTTATCACAAACCATCCGAGGGACTTTGCATCTATCTGCTCTCAGCAAGCTGCCGGCCTGCAGTGCATCAGGTTTAGACTCCACCGGCTGCAAACATGGATGCTGCGTTCCAGGAGAAAACCTGGAGTCAGGGGCGTGGGGCTTTGTGGCAAGGACGATCATGGAAACTTCCTTGCAGCTGCTGCAGGCAAGATGAACCATGTCGGCTCTGCCCGTCAAGCGGAGGTGACTGCTTGTGTACGAGCTATTGAGGAGCTGCTGATTTAGGTGCACAGTGGGTCATATTTGAACCGGACTGCCTGACTGACTATGATCAACGCAATAAAAGTCGAGCGTGTGATGCTGCGGAGCTGGGTGTTCTCTTCAGAGAAGCAAGGAGTTTATGCCATCTCTTTTGAGCGTTATGAGTTTATGTTTTGTCCTAGGACTGTAATAAGGCTGCACATGTGTTGGCACAATATGCCATGGGTGCCGATGTGCCCCTCTTTGTTTGGGCAACTGATGCCAAGATGACTGCTGAGACGGCAGCCCAAGGATAAGTGGAATACAAGCTTATTCCCATAAAAAAAAGGCAGCGCTCAGCCACTCACCACGGGATAGGATTCCTCACAGCGGGCTGCCCTTCGCTCTGGACGACGTGCGGCGGCCTCCTGCTCCTCCTCTTCTCCATCTCCGTCCACACAGGAGGAGTGGCTCAACATCGGCGCCATGGCCGCGCGCCGTGTCTCACGTCGGCGACAGGTTCGCGGTGACGGCGTACGGGCGCACACCAGCCTATATGCTCTTCACAATGGTCTGCGACTCCAGTGAGGTACGCGCCGTCATCATGGACGCCGCCCTCATGGGCCTCCCCGCCGCGTGATAGGTACTCTCTTCGTCCCAAAAAACTGGTCCCAAACTTGCCCCTTAAAGGCATCTTTAATAGTTTGTTGGTTAGTTTATTCTTTATTGGTAAAATATGTCATGTCATCAGTCAACATTTTAACATATAACTACTAAAATAGGTTGTATCTAGTTTTGCCCAATAGGATGTGAGATAATAAATAAGGTGCTCTCTCATTCTTTATTTATTGTATGTCACATCATAAAAAATCCTATGTGTCAAAATTTACCAACAACTATGTTACAACCATTGAAGATGTCCTAAATGGATGTATCACAACACATTCATTTGAGGGACAAGCTTTTTCGGACGGAAAGATACATGCTTGTTGAAATGCCTCGTCAACCGCGCTCAGACATTCTTTTTCGCGAATACGCAAAAGCTTTGAGTATCATTGCATTGATAGGAAGAAAAAAGATGTGACGGTTACAGGATAGTCCCGTAAGCACATACGCGAGAGGGCGTGAGTGAGAACTACATTGGGAGTAAGGCGTTTCGGTGCCCAGGCTCATCTGCACCCGGTTAGAAAAAAATTCGTAAAAAATTGAAAACAAATTCAAAAAATTCCAATTTTTTTGTGTGATAGACAATTTGATGCGTGATACCCGCTCCAAATTATAAGTCATTTGGACATTTGAGCAGCTCTCAGCAAAAAAGACAAATCGGGTCAAAATAGTACATGAACAATAAACATTTTTACAGACCCCCAATTTGTCTTTTTTGCTGAGAGCTGCTCAAATGTCCAAATGACTTGAAATTTAGAGCGGGTCTCACGCATCAAATTGTCTACCACACAAAAAAATTGGAATTTTTTGAATTTTTCTAATATTTGTTTTGACTCTTTTCGTCAGCTCGGGTGTAGAGATGGATTTTCGCTACATTGGCGCATACAAAGAGATGAGGGATGCGGTAGTCCCCGCATAGATTTTACAATTCTCTCTTGGATTTTCATACACTTAGCCGTGTACGTATCTTTGCTAAACTCGAACATATTGTTGTCGATCACGACGGAGGTAGGAGCATGTTGCCGAGCCCTTTGGCTCCGGCGGCGGCCCATTCGCGGACGTCTTCCTTGATGTCGTTGACTAGGAGGGGGATCAAGGGAGTCGCTCCGTTGAATACGCAGGCATTCCGCGCCTTCCAGAGACGCCAGGATGTGAGGATGATCAGCGAGGCCAAACCGCGTCACAAGGATGTGGGCGCGTCTTGCACATCCAGGGAGTACCCGTCGCGGAAGTCCAGCCCTAGGCCTAGGAGTGGGGTGTCGGTGATGCGGTACCAGGATAGAACCTCCTGCCATGTCTGACGAAAGAAAGAGCAACCCGCGAGGAGGTGCTCCATGGCCACGACGTGTCTGGTGCACCATTAGTGGCCATTCCATCTATAGCCCTTTTCCTAGTAGTGTGGTCTAGGGCTCCTGGTCGCAGAGAAGGCACAACGGGGCGTGGGCGAGGCCGCGGCGAGCAAGGCGGTCGACGGTCCAGCATCGTCCTTGGAAGGCTAGCCAAAGGAAGATCTTGACGCGGAGGGGTGCCCAAGATTTCCATGTTAGCTTCCAGTAGGTCTCGATCATGGAACCGGCAAAGAGGGCTTTGTAGCATGATTTGGCGGAGTACGCATCGTTCGGCGTCCAAGGCCAAGTGAGGAGGTCCGAGGCGTCGGAAAGAGTGGTCTGACTGAGCCACGTCCAGAGGTAGATGTATTGCACGAGGGCCTCGGGGCCCAGGGAGCCCTGCACGTCCTAGATCCAGGCGCGGTTGGCCATGCCCGCGGCCACATTGCGTGCCTTGCAGCGCTGGCGAGGCACCAGAACATGGACGAGGGGCCCAGCTCGGCAACAGATGCCCCATCAATCCAGTGGTCATTCCAGAAGAGGCAGGAATTGCCATCGCCAGTCGTCCAAGTAGTGGAGGCCCGAAAGATGGCCTGCACGACCGGGCTGCAAGGAATGTGAAGGTGCAGCCACGAACGGGTGAGGTTGGTCTTGCACAGCCAAAGCCATTTGGCTTGCAGGGCGTAGGCGTTGTAGAAGACTATAGGATGCAACTCAATTGCATTCATCAGAGTCTGTTAGAATATATACAGGTGGTGTCTTGCATGACAAGCCAACTAACCCTACAATATCTCTAGGAATCAACTATACAAGGCTAGAGATAATAGGGATCACGTTTCAACACCCCCCCCCCCCCCCCCCGCAGTCGAAGCGTCGGCGATGCAAAGACTGGAACGAAACTCCTGGAATGCAGCAGTTGGCAACCCCTTGGTCATGATGTCGGCAAACTGTTGGGTAGTCGGTACATGAAGAACTCGAAGCTGACCCAACTGAACCTTCTGGCGCACAAAGTGAACATCGAGCTCAATGTGTTTAGTGTGCTTGTGCTGCACCAGATTAGCCGTGAGGTAGGTGGCCGACACGTTATCGCACAAGACCATAGTGGCTTTCGGAAGTGGAATCCGAAGCTCACCAAGAAAGTGATGAAGCCAACAAGTCTCTGCGACCACGTTGGCAACAACTCAGTACTCGGCCTCAACACTCGAACGGGAGACAGTAGGCTGCCGTTTAGAGGACCAAGAGACAAGAGAGTCACCAAAGAAGACACAATAACCGGACGTGGAACGTCGAGTGTTAGGATAGCCAGCCCAATCCGCGTAAGTATAAGCAATAAGCTCAGTCGAGGCAGAGGCGCGGAGACGAAGACCATAGGTTGGCGTGCCGCGAACGTACCAAAGAATGCGCTTGACCAAGGACCAGTGAACATCACGGGGCGAGTGCATATGCAAGCAAACTTGCTGCACCGCAAACTGGATGTCTGGTCTGGTGAGCGTAAGGTACTGAAGGGCGCCAACAATGCTGCGGTAGAGGGCGGCGTCAGCAGCGAGCTGGCCAGCGGTGGCGGAGAGCTTCGGCTTGGCCTCAGCAAGCGTGGCGGCCGGCTTGCAGTCAGTCATGTCGACACAGTCCAGAAGATCAAGAGCGTACTGCCCCTGGTGAAGAAAGAACCCAGAGGCATCGCGTCGCACATTAATGTCGAGGAAGAAGTGCAACGCGCCTAGGTCCTTCAATAAAAACTCAGAGCCAAGACGACCAATGATGTCGCGAAGAAGATCCTCTCGGGAGCCAGTGACGACAATATCATCGACGTAGAGCAGAAGCATAGCCACATGATCAGACCGATGGAGCACGAACAATGACGTGTCAGAGGTGGTGCTGCGAAACCCGAGAAGACCGAGGAACGCCGTGATACGCTGGTACCACGCGTGCGGAGCCTGTTTGAGGCCATATGACGACCGTTACAACAGGCAAACATCATCCGGATGCTGAGGGTCAACGAACCAGGCCGGCTGCTGACAGAGAACCCGCTCCTGAAGATGGCCGTACAAAAAAACGTTGTTGATGTCGAGCTGAGGTACGGGCCAGCGACGAGAGGCGGCCGGCTGGAGGACAACAGGATCGTGGAGGGTTTGACAACCGGACAGAAAGTATCGGAGAAGTCAACACCGGCACGTTGTGCCAAACCACGCACAACCCTGCGAGCCTTGTACCTGTCGAGAGAACCGTCCGGGAGGAGTTTATGATGAAAAACCCACTTGCCGGAGATGACGTTCGCTCCAGGAGGACGAGAAACAAGGGTCCAAATCCGGTTGGCGACAAGAGCATCATACTTAGTGCGCATGGCGGCGGTCCAATGCGGACCACTCAACGCAGAACGCATCGAGCGCGGAACTGGAGATATGGTCGTGACGTTGAGGTTGTGGTAGCGCGGATGCGGCTGATGTACCCCAGCCTTGGCACGCGTCACCATGGAGTGGTGACGCGGCGGGGGAGGCGGGCATGGACCACGGCGAGGGGCCACAACCGGCGGCTCGGTCGATGAGGAGGACGCGGGCGAGGCCACTATCGTCGGAGTCGAGGGTGTGGTCGACGAGGCCGGTGGCGTGGCCGACGAGGCGCCAGAAGGCCCGGCCGGGGACGGCGACGAAGGCGCCGACGGGGCCGAGAAGGCCGACTCCTCCTGAGCCAGTGAGAAGGACCGCGAGGTGCGCAGAGACCCAGACGAGGGCGATGTCGCGGTCGGGGACGAGACCCCCGAGGGCCCGGCTGGGGGCGGGGCCGGGAGCAGGGCCGGTCCTGAGTCGGCCGGCTCCTATAGAGCCGAGAGGTGAGGGCCCAGCGAGGCCCGGGGAACCTCCGAGGGCGGCGAGGCCACGACCGAGGACGGAGAGTCTGACGGGGTCGCAACCGCGCCCAAGTGACGGGGTGGAGGGAGCGTAAGGGATCCATGAACCCGTCGAGGAGGGGCATCCAGAGAAGGCGCGGAAGGCGTCGATACCCGCTGAAAAGGATAAACAACCTCATAAAAATAAATGTGCCGAGACACGATCACATGATGGGACTCCGGGTCGTAGCAGCAGAAGCCTTTGGTGTTGGGTCGGTACCCAAGAAAGACACAGGCTAGAGAGCGAGGTGCCAACTTGTGCGGCGCCGTGGCTGTGATATTTGGATAACAAAGGCAACCGAAAACATGGAGATCATCATATGACGGAGGTGACCCTAATAGGAGATGATGAGGGGTGTAGTTCCACCGGGGTTTACAAGGCCAGATGTTGAGAAGAAGTGTAGCAGTGGAAAGAGCATTGGGCCAAAACCGGGCAGGCATATGCGCGTGGAAGAGCAAAGCGTGAACACACTCATTGAGCGTGCGAAGAACACGTTCGTCACGACCGTTTTGCTGTGATGTATATGGATGATACGTCTCCAGTATATCTATAATTTTTGATTGTTCCATGCTATTATATTATCTATCTTGGATGTTTTATATGCATTTATATGCTATTTTATATGATTTTTGGGACTAACCTATTAACATAGAGCCCAATACCAATACCAGTTTCTGTTTTTTCCTTGTTTTTGAGTTTTACAGAAAAGGAATATCAAACGGAGTCCAATTGAGCTAAAAATTTACGATGATTTTTTATGGACCGGAAGAAGCCCCCGAAGCAAAAGAGTTTGGCCAGAAGAGCCACGATGCCTCCACAAGGGTGGAGGGCGCGCCCTCCATCCTTGTGGGCTCCTCGTGGACCCCCCTGACTTGTTCTCGACGCCAAAAATTCCTATAAATACAGAAACCCCTGAAAAGAAACTTAGATCGGGAGTTCCGCCGCCGCAAGCCTCTATAGCCACCAAAAACCAATTGGGACCCTATTCCGGCACCCTGCTGGAGGGGGAAACCATCACCGGTGGCCATCTTCATCATCCCGGCGGTCTCCATGACGAGGAGGAAGTAGTTCACCCTCGGGGCTGAGGGTATGTACCAGTAGCTATGTGTTTGATCTCTCTCTCTCTATCTCGTGTTCTTGATTTGGCACGGTCTTGATGTACCGCGAGCTTTGCTATTATAGTTGGATCTTATGATATTTCTCCCCTCCACCTTCTTGTAATGGATTGAGTTTTCCCTTTGAAGTTATCTTATCGGATTGAGTCTTTAAGGATTTGAGAACACTTGATGTATTTTTTGCATGTGTTCATCTGTGATGACAATGGGATATTCACGTGATCCACTTGATGTATGTTTTGGTGATCAACTTGCGGGTTCTCTGACCTTGTGAACTTATGCATAGGGGTTGGCACACGTTTTTGTCTTGACTCTCCGGTAGAAAGTTTGGGGCACTCTTTGAAGTTCTTTGTGTTGGTTTGAATAGATGAATCTGAGATTGTGTGATGCATATCGTATTATCAAACCCGCGGATAGTTGTGGTGACATTGGAGTATCTAGGTGACATTAGGGTTTTGGTTGATGTGTGTCTTAAGCTGTTATTTTACTAGGAACTCTAGGGTTGTTTGTGACACTTATAGGAATAGCCCAATGGATTGATCAGAAAGAATAACTTTGATGTGGTTTCGTACCCTACAATATTCTCTTCGTTTGTTCTCCGCCATTAGTTACTTTGGAGTGACACTTTGTTGCACGTTAAGGGATTGTTATATGATCTAATTATGTTATCATTGTCGAGAGAACTTGCACTAGTGAAAGTATGAACCCTAGGCCTTGTTTCCAAGCATTGCAATACCATTTTCGATCACTTTTACTACTTGCTACCTTGCTATTTTTTATATTTTCAGATTACAAAAACCTATATCTACCATCCATATTACACTTATATCACCATCTCTTCACTGAAGTAGTGCACCTATACAATTTACCATTGTATTGGGTGTGTTGGGGACACAAGATAATCTTTGTTATTTGGTTGCATGGTTGTCCGAGAGAGACCATCTTCATCCTATGCCTCCCACCGATTGATAAACCTTAGGTCATCCACTTGAGGGAAATTTGCTACTGTCCTACAAGAATAAGGTTGCGTAGTACACATCAAGCTCTTTTGTGGCGCCATTGCCGGGGAGGCTAGGTTAGCGGCACCCACACCCCGTCAACTAAGCTCTTTTCTGGCGCCTTTGCCGGGGAGGTGAGTGCTTGAAGGTGTATTTTTAGATCTTGCAATCGAATCTTTTAGTTTCTCGTTTTATCACTAGTTTAGTCTACAAAATAAAATTACAAAAAAGTGGATTTGAGGTTGCCTCATATGCTTCATCTTTTTAATGTCTTTGGTGAAAATGATGGAAAGGAAAATTGTGCTCAAGTGCTAGAAGAAGAACTCTATAAAATGTTTGGCACTAAATCTTTGAATGATGAGCATGATTGTAACGTTGTTAGTATGAATTCTTTCAATATCCATGATGCTAATGATATGCAAAGCCACAAGCTTGGGGATGCTATGTTTGATGAATATGATATTTTTAGTCCCCCAAGTTTTGATGAGAATATTTATTATGATGAAAGCATGCCTCCTATTTATGATGATTATATTGATGAAAGTGGATTTGGAGAGGTCATGACTTTTTTTAATGATGATTCCACTATTTCGGAAGAGGTTCCAATTGATTATGAGAACAAAGTTGCTATCTATGATGATTATTGTGATGAGATGTATGCTATAAAGAATAATGATAACCATGAAACTTGTCATCGTGATTTTAATTTTCAGTTGGATTATGCCTCACATGATAGTTATTTTATTGTTTTCTCCCACTACTATGAATGAGAAGAATTTTGCTTATGTGGAGAGTAATAAAATTTATATGCTTATGAATCATGAAAATAATGCTTTATGTGATGGTTATATTGTTAAATTCATTCATGATGCTACTGAAAATTATTATGAGAGAGGAACATGTGCTCTTACATATTGCAATAATATCAAGTTTCCTATCTAAGTGTTGAAAGTGTTGAAGTTTTCCTTGTTTTACCTTCCTATGCTAGTTGATTATTTCTCCCAAAAGTTATTTGCTCACAAAATCCCTATGCATAGAAGTGGGTTAGACTTAAATGTGCTTGTCATATGCTTCACTATGCTCTCTTTGCATTTCAATTCTTATCTTTTACGTGAGCATCATTGAAATTATCATGCCTAGCTAAAAAGGCATTAAAGAAAGGTGCTTGTTGGGAACCAACTCAACACCATTCACTACTGCAGGATGCTGCTAACGCGACACTACGATCAGAGACCCCTTTACGAAACTATGTGCGATGCATTAGTCACAAACGGGGATGTAAAAAAACTGTCAAAACGGGAGCAAAACGTTTGCGATGGCAGAGCCATCAAACACGGTTCAGATTTTAGTTGTGTGTGTGATGCAGGGCACACAGTTAATCCATTCAAACTGTTTGCGATGAGGCAGAACAACAAAAACGGGCAGCCATATCAATGTGTGTGCGATATATGGCATACAGTTCGCTCCGATGAACTGTTTTCTATTAGGGAGTGCAACAGAAATGGTTAGCCATGTCAAAGTGTGTGTGTGATATACGGCATACGGTTCACTCGGACGAACTGTTTTCGATTAGGGAACACAACAGAAACGGTTCAACTTAACAAGATGTGTGTGATACGTGGCAAACAACCAACTCGGATGAACGGAGCACGCCCCGGCGCCTCAATGGCGAGCAAAACGCTCGGATGGATGTGAGCAGAGCGCCGCGGCCACCCCAACGGCGAGCAACCACGTGGTCAACCTTCTGCCATCAATAAATTTTGACCTTGTTTCTCGTCACATTGCAGATTACAACGCAATAAGTAATTGCAAATCTGTTCACACCTATCAAACTAATATGTGTTCACACTTAGCACCGGGCTATAAAAACTACCCACTCAAAAATTACTTCACAGTTCCTCTCCTCATCACCCACAAAACTGGTCTTTCGTGTCAAGTCGTTCCGCCATGACCGGTAGGAGGAGTTTAGGGTGGACATATAACCAGGAAGCAAAGACCAAGGCCGCGGAAGCACTAGAGAGGTCCCGCCGCGAAGCCACAGCCGCAGCAGAGATGTCCCGGCGCGCCACGGAGCCCTCGAACAAGCTCTCACGGGCACGTGAGGGCTCTCACAAGCGCATTCGTGGCGTCGGCCATCGCGATGAGCTGGCGTTCCTGAAGTCCTTCGCCGGCGACGACGACATTCTTGCTGGTGTCACTACGCAGGAGGAGCTAGTTGACGGCTTGATGAAGCTGCTCAAGATCAGTGATGCCTTGGTTGACAAGGCGACCGGCCTCGTCGAGCAACTCATGGGTGACACTGCGAAGCTCCTCAAGGCGCTCGTCGAGAAGGAGGAGGAGGCCGCCGGCTGGAAGATGCTGCATAAGCAGAGCATTGCCTCGGGGATGACGCTGACAGCGGTCATCGAGGAACTGATGGGTGACTTGAGGAAGCTCCGGATCGAGCGCGAGCAGGAGGTGGAGGAATCCGTGGCTGCTTTCAAGCAAAGTAGTGAGGATTTGAAGAAGGAGCTGGAGGATGTCGTCGCCCGGCGATCCATCAACGAGTTGAGACAGTAGCGACCCAGATCGTTGTCTGCAATTTCCTTCTTCTCTTGCCCCCGTGTCTTTCGGGCTTTGCCGAGTGTTGCATTTTAAATTATCTGGAATATGTAAGACAATTATTATCTGCGCCATTGTAAATTTGTCGTCATATTATCCGTTTCCATTTTATTTTTGGTCATATTATCCGTTGCCCTATGTGGCAATTTAAATTAGGGCGGAATACGACTTGAAAACACGAACAAAGCAAATGCTGCCATGGGATCACAAGTAAACACCCTCCGTCTAGGTGCTTTAATTAACCCATCAATGGAGAAGTTATGAGTGAGGTGGGCGGCGTCCAGGTGCATGGAGGTCAAAGAGCTCGCTTCCCGATGAGCATGTGCGGCCTTGCTGCTCGCACGTGTCCCGTCGAGCCTGCGAGGTGGACCGGATGCACGCGTCCTGTCGAGCCTGCGTGGCGGACTGCTCGCACGCGTCCCGTCGATCCTGCACAACGGACTTCTCGCGCTTGTCCCGTCTAATCAAACAGCTGCACGCACGCCACCGAGTATGGTTAAATTTTGACACGGTTAATATAATACAACCGTTTGCGATATTAACGTGTCATCTTTTTGTTTCAAAAAGGACTTCGTTGGCTACTAATGTGTGCGCCTCTTCTCAAACTGGACAATTTTTTACCACGACATATATGTGCCATGTCATGAAACCATGCCAAGTTTCATGTTTTTTGGGTGAGTTTTTGAATTACTGGGATTTAAAAACCAAGATTCTCAATGTTTCAAGATGACGACAAGTTTGTAATTCATTCCCATTCCTTAAATGAGACCTAAACATGCACCCAATGACACATGTACGATTTCCCACCCATTTTGCTTCACTGGAGCATGTGCTTGTAGTTCAAATTTGAATTATGGACTACTTTAAATGCATAGAAAACTTAAACAATAATATATACAATGGCCAAACGAACCCTGAACAGTTTCAAATTTCAGCACGACACTCCTGTTATTCTATATTGCCTGTAGAAAACAAAGTTCAAGGCGAGAAGAGGCAACGATTATCGTTTCGCCCACAAGAGGGGCATGTTTCCCTACCGGAACCACGAGGGTTGCGACAGGCTCTGGTTTGTAAGAGGCTTGTAATATAGCTTCGCCTAAATTGGACAATTATATGTACCATGTAGTGACACCATGCCAAGTTTCATGATTTCCTGGTGAGTTTTGGATTTACAGAGATTTAAGAAAGCGAGATTCGCAATGTTTGTGGCCAAGCCAGGACGGCGAGACGGTTTAATTCGTTCCCATTCATTCCATGGGACCTAAACATGCGCCCAAGGAAACATGTACGTTTTTTCTAGCCATTTTGGTGCACTAGTGCATGTATTTGTAGTTCGGATTCGAATTATGGACATTAAATGCCTAGAAAACTCAATTAATGAATAAAAAAGGTCAAACGAACCCTGAATAATTTCAAAGTTCAGCGTGAATCTCCTGTTGTTCTGTGTTGCGTGTAGAAGAAAATACGGGGCTAGAAGAGGGAGGGATTATTGTTTGGCCCACATGGGGACACGTTTCCCTATCAAAACCACGAGGGTTCTTGCGACAGGCTCCGGTTTGTAAGAGGTTTGTAATAAGCTTGGCCCAAATTGGCAATGTTTTTACCACGACATATATGTGCCATGACGTGACACCATGCCACCTTTGATGACTTTCTAGTGAGTTTTGGATTTATGGGGATTTAAAAACCAAGATTCGAAATGTTTGAGGATGAGCCAGGACACCAGTATGGTTGTAATTCATTCCCATTCCTGGCATGGGACCTAAACATGCACCCAAGGACACATGTATAATTTTTATAGCCATTTTGGTGAACTGGAGCATGTATTTGTAGTTCAAATTTGAATTATGGACATTAAATGCCTAGGAAACCTAATTAGTGTATAAAAAGGCCAAACGAACCCTGAATAAGTTTAAATTTCAGCATGGATATCATGCCGTTCCATGTTGCCCGTGGAAGAAAATACAAGGCGAAAAGAGGCAGTGATTACGTTTAGCGACAAGGGGAACATGTTTCCCTATCGGAACCATGAGGCTTCTTTGAGAGAAGCTCCAGTTTGTAAGAGGCTTGTAATAAAGCTTGGCCCAAATTGGATAATGTTTTTACCACGACATATATGTGCCATGACGTGACACCATGCCACCTTTGATGACTTTTTGGTGAGTTCAGGATTTACGGGGATTTAAAAACTGAGATTCCAAATTTTTGAGGACGAGCCAGGACGCGGGTACGGTTTGTAATTCGTTTCCATTCCTGGCATGGGACCTAAACATGCACCCAAGGACACATGTAGACATTTTCTAGCCATTTTGGTGAACTGGAGCATGTATTTGAAGTTTAGATTTGTATTATGGACATTAAATGCCTAGGAAACTCAATTAGTGTATAAAAAGGCCAAACAAACCCTGAATAAGTTTAAATTTTAGCACGGATATCATGTCGTTCCATGTTGCCCGTAGAAGAAAATACAAGGAGAAAAGAGGCAGTGATTATGTTTCGCCCACAAGGGGGACACGTTCCCTATCGGAACCACGAGGCTTCTTTGAGAGAAGCTCCGGTTTGTAAGAGGCTTGTAATAAAACTTGTGTCAAAATGGACGAAAAAAATTCCTCGACATATATGTGCCATGTCGTGACACCATGCATGGTTTCACGATTTTCGGGTGAGTTTTGATTTACGGGGATTTAAAAACCAAGATTCTTCTCACGAAATGTTTTCAAATAGCACATGGTTCACTCAAGAAAGCCGTGTGCCTACCAAACCGTGGCCGATGCCCCCTGCTGTGCACGCGATCTGAGTCGTGCGTTCTGATTGGCGAGAACCCAAACCCCATGGATCGTACGTGTGCACCATTGGATGCTCCCATATCGAACGGCAATCCTGAGCCCTTTCGACAGCACATGCAGTACATGGGTAAGCACTGTGTGCATGTGTCGTGCTAGCTCACGCTTCCTTCTAGTAGGTTTTCTAAACAGACTACCATTTCTCGCCACTCCTCTCATCGGTTTCTCGCCTCTTCTCCCATCGTTTTCCCGCTACCAGTGTCAGTGCTCATTGAAGGCTAGCGGCGACACACCGGCCATGTAAATATCTAAAAGAACAAATGTGTGTGATAGGAGGGAGTAGGTCCCATAGGGTAACCAGTGCGAAACGCCTTTATGGCAAGGAGGCAATTCTTATCAGCAAGGGGTGGCTTCCCATCCGCTAGCCTAGTCGAATAGAACGCAGAAGTTAAGCGTGCTCGGGCTGGAGTAGTCCAAGGATGGGTGACCCGGTGGGAAGTTGCATATCTCAAGCTTCATTTAAATGCCATGACACGGTCATTATAGAGATATATTATATCTCTATAGTGACCTATCATGGCAATTATATAAACCTTGGGATCCTTGTTTTGCTAATTTGTAGACTATGTTTTTATGAGTTATTTATTGCTCTAGAAAAATTAACGAATGATTGACTTGACCTGTCATGGCGATTATATAAACCTACTATGTTTTATGGGTTATTTTTTGCTCTAAAAAATTAAGGAATGATTGACTTGACCTGTCATGGCGATTATATAAACCTTTTTCAGGTTGCATGCAGGGTATAGGGGGTAGGGTGTTCTTCTCGACCATGTCTCCCTTGTGCGGCTTATAGAGGCGACACATATCTGTGGGCTCCTCGAGGTATATGTTCTATCCTTTACCGAAAATTAGGGGGCCCACACAATCTATCCCTTTGACCCAACAACGAGAAGGGTTTGACCATGATGGTTTCCTATTGATACTAGTAAGGTACACGTGCATTGCACGCATGAGGTTTGGTAACCAAATTATGAATAATACCACACTATAGCATGTAAGCTTTGAGTCATATATGCAAGATGTAGATGTTCGTTTAATTCTTATAGTTCATCTCATCCAAAATCAATTAGTTTTATGAAAAAAAATCTATTTTAAGATTCAGGGAATTGTGCATTGTAAAGCATAAAGTAAAAACAAAAAGTTACAATTCATTTAGAGAAAAAATGTTTGGGCAATTAAGATATGGAAGATTCTAGAGAACAAAGGAGAAGTGCTTGTGTTTTTAGGTTTGTGCATTATGCTTAAGTTCAACCATAGAGTCTTCTAGATTGTACATGTGGCAGAATCTGGTGGAATGTAGAAGATATCCAACGGCCAGTAGTGCTCGGATTTGCCATCTCTGTACCGTCGGATTGGCTTCATCCAATGACCAACTTTCAAAGTTATTCACACATAATATGGGGGTATAGATATAGATGTGTCCCATGCTAGACCCCATAAAGTTTGAGCACATGCGTGGGACGACCCCCCCCCATCGCTGCCGCCGCCTCGAAGTTGGGAAACCGGCATCGTACGTATTGAACCAGGCTTGGAGTCGGGTACGGTGTTCGGTTGTTAATGTAGTTGGTGGCCCATCGAAGTTGTGCATTCGGGATTTAAACACATCACACACCACCGTACCCATACATATTTTCGGGCCGCATGCAGTGTATACGGGGTCTTCTGATCGACCACGTCTCCCTTGTGCAGTTTTTTGTGACGACATGCATATCTGTGGGCTCCCGGAGTGTATATATATCATCCCTTTGACCGATAATGAGGGGTATGTGTTGGCCATGAATGGATTCCTCCTAGTTCGTGTTAGGGCCGGCCACCGTCACATGTCGCTCAACCAAAGCTCAAGCTCATGCGTTGTCAGGGTTCCCTCCCACATGCTCGGATTGCTGGGTTCGACCTACATCATACCCTGCGTATCTCGTCCTTAACTACCTTACCTTCATGGTTGTTGTTTGTATCGAGAGGTAGGCACCACATCTAAATTGTACATCATTCTATATTGAAAACACACATCACCCCTTCCCAACGTACATCATTTTGGGCTGCATGCAAGAGGTGCTGGTTTTGTGGTCCCTCTTGTGCGATTTTTATGATGGTTCAATCTATTGGCCCAAGCGATCTATCGACAACAACAGTTGTCATTTGACCAAATGATAGATTCATTGGTCCGTCTTATGGTAGGTCATGGCGACATGCATGTATGACCAAATTATCGATCATTACGTGCATCCGCCCCGCTGACACGAAGTGGGAGGTGGTGGGCCAAGCATCCTAGCTATGTACGACATTATGTCATTATAGATATATATATATATCCAAGGGTGCTTTCGGGTTTGCGAGGCAGGTGCCACCAAAGTTATGCATTGTGTATTTAAAGTTTTAAACATCCCCAATATTCCTACATATATTTGGCCACTTCGAGGTGGTTCTTTACTTATGTCCCCTCTCATCGATCTTCGACGACGCCCCCAACCATGGGCCCGCGCGGTCAAAGTTGTGCATTGGAATCTTGAACATCACACACCACCCTTTTCACTCATATATATTTGGGCCACATGCTGGTGTGGCTGTCTTCTGACCCTCTCTAACGTTTTTTTGTTGCAAAGACTCTGATGATGCTCAACGGACACGGGTATAATATCTTAGCCATGTGAGATACAAGTGCGTTGTGAATCACCACGCCCGCGCAAGTGCGAGCAAAGGTGGAGGTACTGGCTCAACCGTGTGCGATGCAAGTGCACTGTAAAATCACCACGACCCCGCAAGCGCGAGCAAAGGGTGGAGGTACTGGCTTAACCGCGTGCGATGCAAGTGCACTATAAAATCACCACCTGTGCAAGCTAAAGGTGGGTAAGTTTATTTGGAAATTAGGATGAACCGTGTGCGATAGACCAGCTAGCTAGAAATATAAAAACAAACTACCCGCCTTGAGTGTTGCAAAAATCGGCGGTTCTGCCACTTTTCCTTATTATCATACACACATATTGTTATTGGACCGTGCACGATCTTGGGCACTCCCGCCCTGCATCAATTCCTTACCTAAATTTTAGTAGCCGTCGTACTTCAACCGTCGCCCACACTCCTCCAGCACCGACCTTATAGTAAAATTGCAGTAGCCGAGGCATTTGAACCGTCGCCCTCCCTCGTCCACCACCATCTCCACCCACCATTACTAAAAAATTTAGTGGCCGTGGCGTATCCTCAAACACCCCCCTCCATAGTCCCCACCCGCTGCCCTCCCCCTCGAACCCTAGCTCGTGGCCGCCGCCGCCGCCGCCGCCAACCCCTGGCGGTCTGCCCGTTCCTCCTAACTTAGATAATAAAGTTCAGGTTACCTGGCGATTCCCATACCGTCGCCCCACTCCCCTGAGTTTTTAGATGAGGCCTGCGGTGTCCCTCCCCGCCAGATCCACATCCCCTGCTCCAGAATGTCGCAGCCTAAGATCGACCACGTATCCCGGGGAGCTCGACGAGCGTTCGGCCAAGAAGAGATTTATCATGGCCTCTCCGACGGACGTTGGTGAGGTGGCCGCCGTTCGCCCGGACCTGTCGATCCCGGAGCAACATGTCGCCGCGGAAGCCGGCGAAGACGTTGACGACGTTGCCATGCCGAAGACTTCATGTCAGCGGGCTACCATATTACTTTATCTCGGGGAAGCTGGCTACGAAATGAAGCTCATCCACAACGATGGCTTCACGCGGGCCATGTCACAGGTTAAGTGATCCATCCCCAACCCCTCTGGTTCAACCGCCGTCGATCTCTTCGATGACCCTGCCGCTGATCTCCTCCGCCAAACGGTCAAGGATTTGCGATCTTTATACGCCATCGAGCCCATTTTTTCATTTCTGAAGGACACGTTCTAGGGCGGTGGCTTGGGATCCTCAATTGCCAACTCAGATATCATCGAGCACGACCACGACCACGAGGAGGGCACCCACGAAGGTTCTTCCAAGGTGAAACAGCCCATCTGTGACATCAGAGAGCGCACCATGGGTTTCTGCTCTTCCGACTGGAAGGATCCCAGACATGAAATGTGAGGCAACATTCTATCATCAAATCTTACCTTTTCTAGCTTGCCAACGCGTACCCTTTGTTGTAGTAGCATTTGCCGTGCGGTGCTTTAACTGTGTCGTGTTTAATTATTTCAGTTATGCAAAAATGTATTGTTCAATAGGGCTATGTGATGTTTAAGTGTGAATTGTCCACTTCAGTTTCACGAATGGCTATATTTGGTTGTTTATAGTGAGTAGATGCCTTGTTTATCTGTATTTGGTTGTTAGGTTGGTTGGAGTGAGCATTTTTCCAGTTATCGAGCAGATGCCTTGTTTATATGTATTTGGTTCTTAGTTTGGTTGCAGTGATCATTTGTCCAGTTATCAACTAGATGCCTTGTTTATCTGTATTTGGTTATTAGGTTGCTTTTTTAGCATTTATCCAGTTATCAAGCAGATGCCTTGTTTATCTGTATCTGCTTGTTAGGTTGGTTGCACTGAGACTCTGTCCAGTTTTCAATAGCTATATTTGGTTGTTATACTGGTCATTTATGCCTTGTTTATTTCAGTCATTCACAATGTGTTGTTCATTATGTGCAAGTCGGAACTGTGCCGCTCTACCACATCAATACCAGTTTGAACGGCTATATTTGGTTCCAGTTATTCCTGGTGTAGCTAACACATGCCCTTTATTTCAGTTTTACACATTTATCTAGTGTTATGTTTAAGCATTTCCTACGTTCTATTCATTTTCAACAATACCAGTTTGAATTGCAATATTTGATATGTTGTCGGTAACATTGCCTTCCATTTTATATCTGCTTTAACAGCATGCTGAAACCAACACATTCAAGCTATCATTTGGAGATGATGTTGTTTACCTTTGCTATATTTGTTTGATGTTAAGGTTGCTGTACTTATCATGCTTGCCACTACTTATGCAGGACAACAACGGGAGTGGCCACCATTTTGCGCTGAGGTTAGCTTCATCCCTCGGCTTGTACTCCCCCCGTCGTTCCATAATGTAGTGCATATAGATCCAGGCCTGGACACTTGTTAGCTTCTAATATTGACTTGTTGCTTGTAGGTACATATGCCCTTGGCAAGGATCGACGCATCGACCCTTTTTGCATATGGGGCAATGAGATATTCATGAGCAAGCATCAAGTGAGGAAACTGATAAGGATTATTAGCAAAAAGATACGAATGGTGGCAAGCAAATTATTTTTTTATGCTCTATCCAACACAACAGTGAGTTGTAGGATGGTAACTACAAACTCTACATCCTTCTCTTTTTACAGCCCATAATGAGTTGTTAGACAACAATGTCTGAATATTTTTCGTTCGTAGTGGTTCCCGAAGCAGTTCACTCAAGATTACCTCGCAAAGTACATGATTGGTGGACCCGCAATGAAGGTTAAATTATTTCATCCAGACTACAATGAGCATCAAGAAGTCGTAATGAAGACAGTGAAGGATGGACGGGCAGCCATCACAAGGGGTTGGCCTAGAGTCGTGAGCGAATTATGCATGGAGGAGGGCACAATATGGGCATTCCGCTTCACCTTCTCTAGCAACTAGAATGTCTTTCGCCTGTCTCTTTACAGTCTTTAGTTCAACTGTGGTTCATCATTCTTTACTTGGTGCTTCTGTAGTTCTTCAGTATATGTACATGTGCATCAAATTATGCATTCGTGGTTGAACCTATATTTGTAATAAACATGGTTGGATATGAAATAAGTGATTGCCTACTTTCAAATTCAAAACATGTGATTTTTAATTAGGGATTAATTAGGGATTACACTGCACACGGTTTGCGAATGCGAAATGTCTGCGATAGATGTGGAGATCAGAAACGTTTCTAGGATCCACTACGTGTGCGATCAATCTCCACTGCACACACGACATCCTCTTGAAAACTGTTTGCGTTAGGCCACCTTGCGCAAACGTTTACCACATAAAAACTGTGTGTGGTGGACAACCTTTGCCACACTATTTCTTCTATGCACCATGTGTGATGCATTCAATAACGCAAACGAAAAAATTGTAAATGTCGTGTGCAATGGCAACACTATCACAAACGATTTAACGGGGAAAATTGTGTGTGATGTACGTGTGAACGGAAACGTTTCCCTTGGAGCAACTGTGTGGGATGTACATATGAATGGAAACGTTTAGCGGGGACTGACTGTGTGGGATGTACTTGCGACCGGAAACAATTTCTCCTATATAATTGTATTTTTTTAGCTCTACTGTATGTATTACCGTATTTGAGCGCTCACCGGTCGCACACAACCTCATTTTGCCGAGCGTGTGTGCCAGGAGGCATATCCCCGACGGTTTCTGGGTAACGTGGGAAGGACCCCCTGATGACCCACAAGTACAGGGGATCAATTGTAGCTCTTTTGATAAGTAAGAGTGTCGAACCCAACGAGGAGCGGAAGGAAATGACAAGTAGTTTTCAGTAAGGTAATGTCTGCAAGTGCTGAAACTGTAAGTAGCGAGCAGTTTGATAGCAAGATAATTTGTAACGAGCAAGTAACGATAGTAGAAATAGTTATGCAGCAAGGTAGCCCAATCCTTTTGAGGCAAAGGACAGGCCAAAACGGTCTCTTATGATAAGCAAAGCGTTCTTGAGGGTACACAGGAATTTCATCTAGTCACTTTCATCATGTTGTTTGATTTGTGTTCGTTACTTTGATAATTTGATATGTGGGTGGACCGGTGCTTAAGTGCTGTTCTTACATAAACAAACCTCCTACTTATGATTAACCCTCCCGCAAGCATCCGCAACTATGAGAAAAGTATTAAGGATAAATCCTATCCATAGCATTAAACTCTAGGATACAATCGGTCCCTTACGGAATAGTGCCTAAACTCGGGTTTAAGTTTCCCTCCCTCTCGCAACCCACCATCTATTTACTACTCCACAATGCATCCCTTAGGCCCAAATATGGTGAAGTGTCATGTAGTCGACGCTCACATGACACCACTAAGGGAATCACAACATACATACTATCAAAATATCGAGCACATATCAAGTTCACATGATTACTTGCAACATGATTTCTCCCGTGACCTCAAGAACAAAGGTAACTACTCACAAACAATAAACATGCTAATGATTAGAGGGGTATTAATATGCATAATGGATCCAAACATATAATGATCCACCAAATAAACCATATAGTAATCAACTACAAGATGTAATCGACACTACTAGTCACTCCCTAGCAACAATCTATAGTTCCGGTAACAAGATTGAATATAAGAGATGAACTAGGGTTTGAGATGAGATGGTGCTGGTGAAGGTGTTGATGGAGATTGCCCTCCCCAAGATGGGAGAGTTGTTGGTGATGATGATGACGATAATTTCCCCCTCCGAGAGGGAAGTTCCCCCGGCAGAATTGCTCCGCCGGAGGGCAAAAGTGCTCCTGCCCAAGTTCCGCCTCGAGACGGCGGCGCTCCGTACCGAAAGTCTTCTTATTTTTTCTAGGTCAGAATCACTTTTATACCAGAAGATGGGCACCGGAGGTGGGCCGAAGAGGCCACAACCCACCAGGGTGCGCCAGGGGGGCCTGACGCGCCCAGGTGGGTTGTGCCCACCTCGTGCTGCCCCTGGCCCGCCCAGGTGGGTTGTGCCCACCTGGTGGCCCCCTCTGGTACTTATTCGCTCCAATATTTCTTATATATTCCATAAAAAATCTCCGTGAAGTTTCAGCTCATTTGAAGTTGTGCAGAATAGGTGGCCTGACGTAGCTTTTTTAGGTCCAGATTTCCAGCTGCCGGAATTCTCCCTCTTGGTGTGTACCTTGCAAATTATGAGAGGAAAGGCATTAGAATTACTCCAAAAAGCATTATTATGGATAAAAACATTGTAAATAACAGTAAGAAAACATGATGCAAAATGGTCGTATCAACTCCCCCAAGCTTAGACCTCGATTGTCCTCAAACGAAAACCAAAACCGAGAAACATGTCCACATGCTTTGAGAGAGAGGTGTCGATAAAAACAAAATACAGACATAGAGGCATCATGTTGATTATTATAACAGCAACAAATTTAAACATAAAACTTTTATCATAGAACTTCTATCATACAGTTCCTATGAATAAGTAATAGTTCAGCACACAATCGAAGTATAAAGAAAAAACTCTATTAGAAACCAACAAACTATGTTCTCAGTCAACTTTGCAACTACAATCCATCATCTTTTGAGGAAGGGTCAGGTGTCGGAGCCTTTAGGCAAGTCCACATACTCAACCATCATATAGTCTTCTATGATTGCTAACACTCGCCGAGTACACATGAGCAAAACATTAAAACCGGACACATAGAAAGATTGGGGCTTATAGTTTCGCCTCCCAACATACTCACCTCAAGAGTGATATCAAGAATAATAACTTATGCTATCTATATTCAACTGTACATATGTGCCTAGATCTTTCCTCACCACATGATGCTTGCCAAAGGAGTAAATTAAAAAGGAATAGAAGGAAAACTTTGACTCTTTGCATAAAAGTAAATACATAAAAGTAAAAGATAGGCCCTTCACAGAGGCAAGCAGAGGTTGCCATGCGCTTATTTTTTTGCATGCTCAACACCTTAGTGCAAAAGAACGTCACGTTACATTGCACCTTAAGATGACAACCTTTATTATGCAGTCTGTGGCTTTTATTCTTTGTCATCCAAGTTCGTGCAACGCTCAATTTTCTCTTACACTAAAAGATCTCACATATTTAGAAACAATTTTTATTGCCTTTTTGCACCGATGACAACTTACTTGAGGGATCTTGTTCAATCCCTAGGTAGGTATGGTGGACACTTGAAAAAGATTTGG
Organism: Triticum aestivum; assembly: GCF_018294505.1. Taxonomy (NCBI): domain Eukaryota; kingdom Viridiplantae; phylum Streptophyta; class Magnoliopsida; order Poales; family Poaceae; genus Triticum; species Triticum aestivum. The sequence goes on along the minus strand of NC_057799.1, from coordinate 470,135,337 downwards.
GTTTAGGGATTTTTGAATGCACAAGTAGTATCTCTACTTAGTGCGGAATTTTTGGCTAGCAAAGATAGGGGGCAAGCATCACATGTTAAAGGATCTATGACAATATGACTTCTATGTGAATATAAACATACATAAACCATTACGTTGTCTTCCTTGTCCAACGTCAACAATTTTGGCATATAATATTTTGATGAGGGCTCACAATCACAAAAGATTTCTAGGATACTATATTTATATGTGAATCTTCCCTTCCCTTATTAGTTCTTTCATGAGTTGCATCACTGACTAATGCTATGTTTATCAATCTCTAATAAAGTTTTCTTACTTATACTTTTCCTTATGTAGTGCTATCACCTACCATAGGATTAGTACATGATCTTATTGATTTATTTCCTTTATTTGCTTTCTTTTTATTTTATTTATTTCTTTTCTTTATTTGTAACATGAAAGTAAAGAAAGTAAAAACTTGAACTAATTTTATTATATAACTTGCACACGATAACAATGATAGGTCACTAAGCAAACTCTCAAGGAAGAGAAGATCGAACTAAATTTTATTCATCTAAGCAAAAGATTGAACTAAGATAAGTAAAGGCAAAAAGATAGCGGGATGATACGATACCGGGGCACCTCCCCCAAGCTTGGCGGAAGCCAAGGGGAGTGCCCATACCCGATACTCAGTTCTCCTTTGGTGGTGAAGAAGGTGATGGTGGTGATGATGCAATCTTGCTTCTCTCTCTTCGTCTCGATCTTCGTCAGCCAAGTATCTTCTTCCATGTTGTTGGAGGAGTAGGAAGACATGATTCCTGGCTTGATAAATCTGGCCAGAAGCAACAAGAAAAGAGAACAGAGTAATTTCTCCGTGATGCGGTGGTTAATAGGTTCGGGAAGTATATACAGATTTTTGATCTTGGAGGACGAGCATATGGAAGAAAAACGGAGTACGGGAGGTGTCCCAGGTGGGCACAGCCCACCTGGGCGCGCCTGGCAAGCCTGGCGCGCCCTGGTGTCTTATGCTCACCAGGGGACGCTTCTTGGAAGTTCCTTTATTCCCAAAATTCTAAATTATTCCAAAACTGACAAAAAATATTTTTGCAGATTTTTCGGAGTCTGTTTACTAACCGTACCACGTACCTCCTTATTTTGATTATTCTGGAGTGTTCCGAAAGGATTCTTCTATGTGCTCTTCCGGTGTCAAAGTTTGGATAATATTGCTTTCAACATTAATAGGCGTACCTGAAATATATTGCTTTATTCATTGCCCATTGACAACCTTCGGGTTAGTGCCTTCGAAGTTATTTATTTTGATGGCTCCAGACCGGTAAACCTCCTCGATGACATAGGGGCCTTCCCATTTGGAGAGGAGTTTGCCTGCAAAGAATCTAAAATGAGAGTTCTACAAAATAACATATTCTCCGACTTTAAACTCGCGTTTTTGATTTTTTTTGTCATGCCATCTTTTAACTTTCTCTTTGAATAACTTTGCCTTCTCATAAGCTTGGGTTCTCCATTCATCTAATGAGCTTATATCAAATAACCTCTTTTCACCAGCAAGTTTGAAATCATAGTTGAGTTATTTAACTGCCCAATAAGCTTTATGTTCTAACTCAAGAGGCAAATGACAAGCTTTTCCATATACCATTTTATAAGGAGACATACCCATAGGATTGTTTATAAGCTGTTCTATAAGCCCAAAGTGCATCATCTAATTTCTTAGACCAATTCTTCCTGGACCTATTGACAGTCTTTTGCAAAATTAATTTTATTTCTCTATTGCTAAGCTCAACTTGACCACTAGACTGAGGATGATAGGGTGATGCAATTCTATGGTTAACATCATACTTAGCAAGCATTTTACGAAAGGCACCATGAATAAAGTGTGAACCACCATCAGTCATTAAATATCGAGGGACTCCAAACCTTGGGAAAATAACTTCCTTAAGCATTTTAATAGAGGTGTTGTGGTCAGCACTACTGGTTGGAATAGCTTCTACCCATTTAGTAAAATAATCAACATCAACCAAAATATGTGTATACCGATTAGAGGAAGGAAAAGGTCCAATGTAATCAAATCCCCAAACATCAAATGGTTGAACAACAAGTGAATAATTCATAGGCATTTCTTGACGCTTACCAATATTACCTATTCTTCATCACAAGATGAGACATACTTACGAGCATCCTTGAAGAGAGTAGGCCAATAAAATCCAGATTGCAATACCTTATGACCAGTTCTATCTCCAGCGTGATGCCCTCCATATGGTTCAGAGTGACATATCCGTAAGATTTGTCCCAGTTCATGCTCAGGTACACAACGTCTAATAATACCATCTACACCTTCTTTATAAAGATGTGGGTCATCCCAAAAGTAATGTCCTAAATCATAGAAGATTTTTTTCCTTTGTTTGTAAGTAAAGCTAGGTGGCAAATATTTAGCAACAATATAATTAGCATAGTCAGCATACCAAGGAGTACTATCAGCAACATTTATTTGCAGCTAACTGCTCATCAGGAAAACTATCATCAATAGGTAGTGGGTCATCAAGCACATTTTCAAGCCTAGACAAGTTATCAGCTACGGGGTTCTCAACTCCTTTTCTATCAATAATATTCAAATCACATTCTTGTAACAAGAGAACCCAACTAATAAGTCTAGGTTTAGCATATTTCTTTTCCATAAGATATTTAATAGCAGCATGGTCTGTGTGAACAGATACTTTGGAATCAACAATATAAGGTCTAAACTTATCACAAGCAACCACCACTGCTAAGAATTCCTTTTCAGTAGTAGCATAATTTCGTTGAGCACTGTCTAGAGTTTTACTAGCATAATGAATAACATTCAATTTCTTATCAACTCTTTGTCCTAGAACATCACCAACAACATAATCACTAGCATCACGCATAATTTCAAAAGGAAAGTTCCAATCAGGTGGTTGAACAATAGGTGCAGAAATTAAGGCTTTCTTGAGTGTTTCAAAGGCTTCTAAACAATCATCATGAAAAACAAAAGGAACGTCCTTTTGCAAAAGATTAGTGAGAGGCCTAGAAATTTTAGAGAAGTCTTTAATAAACCTCCTATAGAAACCAACATGGCATAGGAAACTACGAATACCTTTGATGTCCTTGGGACATGGCATTTTCTCAATAGCATCAACCTTAGCTTGGTCCACTTCAATACCTTTTTCAGAAATTTTATGACCCAAGACAATGCCTTCATTAACTATAAAGTGGCACTTCTCCCAATTCATGACAAGATTTGTTTGTTCACATCTCTGCAAAACTCGATCAAGATTGCTTAAACAATCATCAAAAGACTTCCCATAAACAGAGAAGTCATCCATGAAAACCTCAACAATCTTTTCACAAAAGTCAGAGAATATAGCCATCATGCATCTTTGAAAGGTAGCAGGTGCATTACATAAACCAAAAGGCATACGTCTATAAGCATATGTTCCAAAGGGACAAGTAAAAGTGGTCTTTTCTTGATCAGGTTGAGAAGCAAGTATTTGTGAGAAGCCAGAATCTCCATCAAGGAAGCAAAAGTGTGTGTGCTTAGATAATCATTCAAGCATTTGATCAATAAAAGGCAAAGGGTAATGATCTTTTCTAGTAGCTTTATTTAATTTTCTAAAATCAATTACCATTCTATAGCCTGTAACAATTCTTTGTGGAATGAGTTCATTCTTATCATTAGGAACAACAGTAATACCTCCTTTCTTAGGGACACAATTAACAGGACTTACCCATCTACTATCAACTATAGGATAGATTATACTTGCTTCCAGAAGTTTTAATATTTCCATTCTTACCACCTCTTTCATCTTCGGATTTAACCAACGTTGGTGATCAACAACTGGTTTAGCATCAGGTTCCATATTAATTTTGTGCTGACATAGAGTGGGACTAATGCCCTTTAAATCATCAAGAGTATATCCAATAGTAGCTCGGTGCTTCCTTAGAACTTTCAATAATCTTTCTTCTTCATGTTCTGAAAGGTTAGCACTGATAATAATAGGATATATTTTCTTTTCATCAAGATAAGCATATTTCAAAGTGTCTGGCAATTAATTTAATTCAAACACAGGATCACCCTTAGGTGGAGGAGGACCTCCTAGAGTTTCAATAGGCAAATTGTGTTTAAGTAGAGGACGTTGTTCAAAGAAAATATTATCTATTTCATTTCTTTCATGCATATGTAAATCATTTTCATGGTCTAGCAAGTATTGTTCTAAAGGATCAGTAGGTGGCACAACAATAGAAGTAAGACCAATTAATTCATCCTTACTAGGCATTTCTTTTTCATGATGATTTCTACTAAACATGGAATTAAACTCATGAGACTCATCACTAAAGCTAACACCCACAGTTTGTTTCTGGCAATCTATCTTAGCATTAACTATGTTCAAGAAAGGTCTAACAAAGATAATGGGACATAAGTCGTCTGGTCGGGAACCAAGAACAAGAAAATCAGTAGGGTATTTTACTTTCCCACACAAGACTTCAACATCTCTAATAATCCCACAAGGTGATATGGTGTCTCTATTTGCAAGTTTAATAGTAACATCTATGTCTTCTAACTCTGTAGGTGCTATGTCTTCCTTTCTTGATATAACTTGTAAGGAATAGCACTCACACTGGCACCCATGTCACATAAGCCATGATAACAGTGATCTCCTATTTTAACTGAAATGACAGGCAGGCCAACAACTGGTCTGATTTTATCCCTTTTTTCGGGTCTGGCAATTCTAGCAGCTTCTGCACAGAAGTAGATGACATGCCCATCCACATCTTCTTCTAAGTGATCTTTAACCATAGCAATATTAGGTTCAACTCTAATTTGTTCATCTGGTTTAGGTGTTCTAACAGAGCTTTTGTTAACCACAGTTGAAACTCTAGCATGTTCCTTTATCCTAACAGGAAAAGGAGGTTTCTCAATATAAGCAGTAGGAACAACTAGATCAACATTAAAAAGTATAGTTTCTTCTTTAATTGGTATCAGTTCTTTAGTTTCATTTTTAAGAGGTGGGTGATATTTAAACCACTTCTATTTAGGGAGTTAAACATGAGTAACAAATGATTCACAAAAGGAAGCTACTATCTCAGAGTCAAATACATATTTAGTGCTAAACTTTTGAAAAGCATCGGTATCCATAAAAGATTTAACACAATCATACTTAAGTTTTATACCTGACTCTTTACCTTCCTCGAGTTCCCAATCTTCAGAGTTTCTTTTAATTCTTTCCAAAAGATCCCACCGGAATTCAATAGTTTTCTTCATAAAAGAACCAGCACAAGAAGTATCCAGCATGGTTTGATCATTACGAGAAAACCGAGCATAAAAGTTCTGAATAATAATTGCTCTTGAGAGATCATGATTGGGGCATGAATATAACATTGACTTAAGCCCCCCCCCCCCAAGCTAGAGCGACTCCTTCATGAGGCCAAAAATTATATATATAATTCCGATCACGATGAACTAGATGCATAGGATAATTTTTTTGGTGGAACTCCAATTTCAAACGATTCCAATTCCATGATCCAATATCATCGCATAGCCTATACCATGCCAATGCTTCTCCCTTCAAAGATAAAGGGAAAACCTTTTTCATAACCTCATCTCTGGGTAAACCTGCAAGCCTGAACAATCCACAAATTTGTTCTACATGTATCAAGTGCTTATCAGGATGTTCGGTTCCATCTCCTGCATAAGGATTAGCCAGCAGTTGTTCTATCATACCCGAAGGAATTTCATATTCAATATTTTCAGTAGGTGCAGTAGGTTGAGGGGAAATTAACTGCGGTTCCGGATGATGTGAAGATACCCCGAACAAATCCCTCAAAGGATTGTTTTCCAGAGTAACAAGTGACAATAAATTTCAGCACACTATATAAATGTTTCCTTACCGAATTCCACTTACCAAAGGCGCTTCACTCCCCGGCAACGGCGCCAGAAAATAGCCTTTCTGACCCACAAGTATAGGGGATCAATTGTAGCTCTTTTCGATAAGTAAGAGTGTCGAACCCAACGAGGAGCAGAAGGAAATGACAAGTAGTTTTCAGTAAGGTAATGTCTGCAAGTGCTGAAACTGTAAGTAGCGAGTAGTTTGATAGCAAGATAATTTGTAACGAGCAAGTAACGATAGTTGTAATAAGTATGCAGCAAGGTAGCCCAATCCTTTTGAGGCAAAGGACAGGCCAAAACGGTCTCTTATGATAAGCAAAGCGTTCTTGAGGGTACACGGGAATTTCATCTAGTCACTTTCATCATGTTGGTTTGATTTGTGGTTGCTACTTTGATAATTTGATATGTGGGTGGACCGGTGCTTAGGTGCTGTTCTTACTTGAACAAACCTCCTACTTATGATTAACCCTCCCGCAAGCATCCGCAACTACAAGAAAAGTATTAAGGATAAATCCTAACCATAGCATTAAACTCTAGGATCCAATCGGTCCCTTACGGAATAGTGCATAAACTGGGGTTTAAGTTTCTGTCACTCTTGCAACCCACCATCTATTTACTACTCCACAATGCATTCCCTTAGGCCCAAATATGGTGAAGTGTCATGTAGTCGACGTTCACATGACCCCACTAAGGGAATCACAACATACATACTATCAAAATATCGAACACATATCAAGTTCACATGATTACTTGCAACATGATTTCTCACGTGACCTCAAGAACAAAGGTAACTACTCACAAACAATAAACATGCTCATGATCAGAGGGGTATTAATATGCATAATGGATCTGAACATATAATCTTCCACCAAATAAACCATATAGTAATCAACTACAAGATGTAATCAACACTACTAGTCACCCCCTAGCAACAATCTATATTTCCGGTAACAAGATTGAATACAAGAGATTAACTAGGGTTTGAGATGAGATGGTGCTGGTGAAGATGTTGATGGAGATTGCCCTCCCCAAGATGGGAGAGTTGTTGGTGATGATGATGACGATAATTTACCCCTCCGGGAGGGAAGTTTCCCCGGCAGAATCGCTCCGCCGGAGGGCAAAAGTGCTCCTACCCAAGTTCCGCCTCGAGATGGCGGCGCTCTGTCCCGAAAGTCTTATCCTTATTTCATCTAGATCAGAATCACTTATATACCAGAAGATGGGCGCCGGAGGTGGGCCGAGGAGGCCACTACCCACCAGGGCGCGCCAGGGGGGCCTGGCGTGCCCAGGTGGGTTGTGCCCACCTAGTGCCCCCCTCTGGTACTTATTGGCTCCAATATTTCTTATATATTCCATAAAAAATCTCCGTGAAGTTTCAGCTCATTTGGAGTTGTGCAGAATAGGTGGCCTGAGGTAGCTTTTTCAGGTCCAGATTTCCAGCTGCCGGAATTCTCCCTCTTGGTGTGTACCTTGCAAATTATGAGAGAAAATGCATTAGAATTACTCCAAAAAGCATTATTATGGATAAAAACAGTGTAAATAACAGTAAGAAAACATGATGCAAAATGGACGTATCACCCCCTATCACCCACACTCACTTTGCGATGGTTCCGAACGCCGTCGCGGAAAGGGGTTAAAAACCGTTTGTATAGTACCGACGCGTACCTGTGATTACCTACTGTTTTTGCATGTTCACATGATTAAGCTACTCTAGTAATCATGTTTTATAGCTTTTCTTTCAATAAAGTGCCAAGTAAAGCCTTTGGGATAGTGTGGATGATAGTTGATTCAATTCTGTCCAAAAACAGAAACTTTTGCGCCTAGTGACAAAATTGTTTAAATTCACTAGAACATGATAAAATTCTAAATTTTTTACACATGATTTATATACAAATTGTCTAGATTGTCCCAATTTTTTAGAATTTTTGGAGTAAGCGAAGTTTGGTTGTTGTTCAGATCTTTACAGACTGTTCTGTTTTTGACAGATTCTGTTTTGGGTGCATAGTTTGCTTGTTTTCTAGTTTCTATGGCTTATATTGCTTAATATAAGTTGTAGAAATGATATGGTACAGTAGGCATCATGTGATAAAAATTATGAATCTTGTCTTTACAGTACCAAAGTGAATGATTTGTTTTATTATACTAACGGAGCTCACGAGTTTTCTGTTAAGTTTTGTGTTGTGAAGTTTTCAAGTTTTGGGTAAAGTTTCGATGGACTATGGAATAAAGAGTGGCAAGAGCCTAAGCTTGGGGATGCCCAAGGAACCCCAAGGTAATATTCAAGGACAACCAAGAGCCTAAGCTTGGGGATGCCCCGGATGGCATCCCCTCTTTCATCTTCGTTCATCGGTAACCTTACTTGGAGCTATATTTTTATTCACCACATGATATGTGTCTTGCTTGGAGTGTCATTTTATTTTATTAGGATTTGCTTGCTGTTATTTAGAGTAATGTTTTGCATCTTTTAGTTGAATAAAAGGGTCAATTAAAGCCTTTACCATGCTTATTTTGCAAGTCCATATTTTGCTGTTTTGAAAACAGAAAGTTTTCTATCATTGTGTGAATTGTTTAAAAATATCAGAACGTGATAAAATCTTTGTAACATCCCAAATTTTCAATTTGGGATGTTTTAAAATTATTAGTTAAGCATCTATGCATTTTGTTTGAATTGTGTGGCATTTGGAAATTTCCAGAGGCATTTGAGTTTTATTTGAATTTGAATTCAACTTGGCATTCGAAATTTGTTTCAAATATCCCTGACAAATACTTGTTTAAAAGTATGAGAGGAGCTAACATGACACTCAAAAAAGTGTCAGAAGAAAATATTGCCAAAAGGTTTGAATTCAAAATTTGAATTTTATTTGGAATTTGCAGAAAATATTTTTATTTTTGTTTCTGTTTTGCCTGTGGAAAAATGTTCACGTTGTAGGATTTATTTTTTCTGATTTTATTGATATATATTTCCTATATATAAATATTATAGGTTTCTCTATAATTAGTTTTCTCTCTCTGCCTTAATTCAAAAAAAAGAAAAAAAGGAAAAAGCCCTGAGCTGGCCAGGCCGACGACCCAGCCAGCAAGGCCGCAGCCCAACCAGCGCCAAGGCCGCCAGCCCAGCACGGCACACGCCCGAGCCGCCTCCGCTTCGGTCGCCCGACCGAACCCTCCTCTCCCTCTCTCACCGACGCGCCGGCCCCACCCCTTCTCTTTCCTCTTCACGCACGCAATGCCGCCCGGAGCGCGTCCATAGCGCGCCGCGGTTCCGATCCTCTCGGGATCGTGATCCCGAGTCGACCCCTCGCGCACGCTTATCCCCTATATAAACCCCTGGGCCTCCTCTCTCGATCCCCCTAAAACCCTACGCTCAAATCCACCCGTAGCACGCGCCCTCGCCAAACGCATCTCGCCGCTGCCGCCTCGGTTCGCCGCCGCTGCTGCCACCGGTGAGCATCCCCCTTGCTTCCAAGCTACACCACCCGAACCCCCTGTTAGTTCCTCATCTCTTTGACATCCTATCGTCGCCCAGGAACCGCGGAAGCCGTCACCCCGAGCTCGTCCGCCACCCGCCGGAGCTGCAGAGCACCGGGCTCTGTTTCACCTCGCCCTCGACGTCCGCGCCGTCCCCGAGCTCCAACAACTCCACCACCACCTCCGCCTCGCTCCGCCGCATCGCCCCGACGCCACTGCTTGTTCCCGGACGACCGGAGCCGCTGCACCGCCATCGCCCGAGTCGCCGCCATCGTCTCCGTCCGTCGCCGCCGTCCGCTGTAAGCCCGAGCCCCCTCCATCGTTGGATCTCGCATGTACGGCTTAGATTAGATCCGCGAAGGGTTAGGTTATTTTCTATAGATCGGTTTAGTTTACGGTTTATTTCCGGTTTAGTTCCTAGTTAGACCGGCCCAATTGGTTTATTTCTGTTAGCCCGTGGATGCATTGGTTTATTAAACGCTTAGGCGCTGTTTAGTTTTAGAATGCTCACTGTTTCGGCCGTTAGCGCGTTAGTTTTTTTTTCGTTTCTGTTTTAAAACAGAATAGTTCCAATCTTGAAAAATCTATATCTTTTAGGTTATTTATTATTTTTAGTTGATTCTTTTTTTGTTAGTCTAGAATTTTCCTATAGTTTCTGTAGAAAATAGATTCGGCCATGTTTTAGTTTTTAAAAATTGTATTACATTAGTTTTAGTCAGATTAGTATTTCTGCTATAGATTGAGCTAAGATTATTCCTTTTTAGTGATTCTTTTTGTCACTGCTTTGTTTTGACCTTGCCTAGCAGTAGGAATTTATTTGTGTATTTTTTTGTCTTTATTAAAATTATTTTTAGTCGAAATCAAGCCTTTCTAGTTTTATTTTGCTTGCTGCTGTTTTCTGTTGTTCTAGTTATTTTGAAATTTTATTTTACCTCTGTTATAATTTATTTTAGATTAGTTTCTGTAGTTTTAGAACGTGAACTTTTGTTTACAGAAAAAGAAAATGTTTATTTTTTCTTTTCTTGCTAGTTGTTGGCTTGGAGTTCTTTGAGTTCTCTTTGGTTTGGTTTGATTGTTTATGTGTGAATTACGTTAGCTTGTTGTTATGTTAATATAGTTGTATGCTTAGGTGGTTATTGTTTGCTTCGAATAGAATTTCCGGAGTGCGAAGCCTGCTTTTACGAGTCGCTAGCTTTCGAAGACCGTCGGTCAGGCAAGTCATTTGATCATGTTTTACAATACCTATGATTTTGTTGCATTAGAATTATTACTCCCCACCATGCATGCAGTAGGAGAATTTTTAGTTATGTTCTTTAGTAGTATCATGAGGTAGGATGAACCCAATTCCCCTTGTTACCATTGCCCGCGACGATGTAGTTTATTTTGCTATGCTCGTAGACGGGGTTGGTTGAGAGATTCATAAGGGAGATGTGAGAGTCAAGATGATGACAACCCCATGACTTCAAGCTCAAGATGGACTTCAAATTCACTACTGGGTGGAGGACTGTTGACGGGCACCCTGGAGAAACCAGCGGATGGCCGGGATGCATGGAGAAGCACCATGACATCTTGCGGAAAGCTTCACCCATCCACGAAGAGACGGATGGATACACCTTGACCGGAAGCTTACCTGTGCAGCCGCAAGCCATTATGGGCTCTGGCTGGGTTGACCTTAGGCGTGACTCTGGCCGGACGGCGCCAGCAGATGTAGAAGAACGGTAGGACATGGATGGGCACCGGCAGTGCCCAGAGAAACTCTATGGAAGACCCTGTTTCATTCGTCCCGTCTTCAAACACCAGGCAGTGCGAAGACATAAAGTAGGAAACGATTCTTGCGGGTAAAGTGCACAAGAATCTGCAGAGTAGCACCCTAATCGATTAGCCGTGTCCTCGCTTACAGACAAATGAGCCTCTGGAATTGGAGTATTTCGGAAATCTCAACACCGAACTTAATAAACTAATTGAGGGGTTATTCAATAATTGGGAATGAGACATTAGTTGGCGGAACCATCTCAATAACAACCAACATTTTGTAGTAATTGCAAGCAAGTCCTTTTTTGTAGGAAAAACTGGCTTTTTCGCAAAAACATAAAACTTAGAGCCCCGCAGCCAAATTGAATATAGTGTTAGCATTATTATTGTTGTTCTCTCTCTGACTTGCCGGCATATTCAAAATTCTAACCTACACGGCTGCAACGTCTTATGTTGCAGAGGAGTTTTCCGACCAAGAGTGAGGCTACGATCCACGCTTGGCGTTTTCCCTATGGAGTCGGATGGACTCACTATTCGTCTACGCTTCCACAGCTTTATTTAGTTTATTTCTCATGAGTTGGCCTTCGGCCGAATTTATTATGATGTAATAAAGACTCGATATGAGAATCGTGTAATAAATTCAGGTGTGATTGAACTTTGAATCTTTTCATCAATGTACTGTGTGTGCCAGCATGATCTTGGGATGGTACAGCTACACAGAGACTTGACCGATTTTGGGTCGGGTCGCTACAGAAATGGTATTCAGAGCACACGCTGACCGTAGGACGTAACCCCTAGGATCGGAAAGCCATAGGAAGAGACTATTTTATTTTATGTCCTTATCATTCCGTAATTCTCCCCTGTTCATTTCTGACTGCTCATCCGATTTTCTACATTCTAGATGGCCGCCGAGTTCACCCCAGTTCTGCTACCGGAGTTTTGCCAGCCAGATGAGACGATGCTTCTCGGCAAGAAGCTGGTTTAGATCGTGAAGAAGCTGAAGATAGCTCTGCCCTCAATCACCAGGAAGCCTACCAATGCACTTCCGACGGATACCCGCTACAGGATTAAGGTGCACATTCCAGGGAGGACCTTCGGAGGACATTCAGATCCCATTGACTTTGAGTTTACCGATGTCACTTGGATCCTCGGAAGAGACATGGCAATTTATCATGCAGTTGGACATCTCCGAGAAGAGTACAGGGCCGAGCTCGACCCATCAGATCTCGCCTTGATTTCTCGCAGAGCTAGGAATGGAGATATCATCCGTACCGTAGAGGATGACTCCATTCTTTCATATGTCCAAGACTTGGAGAGTCTCATCAGGAACCGGGAAATCCAGATGCGCCGAAACTCGAAGGTACACAGGAAGCTGTTGTTCCGTGAACTGGAACTGGAGGAGAAGGCACGCGCGGAATTCCTTGAACATGAAGAAGAAGTCAAGGATTTTATGGATAGAATCGAGGACCGGGATAAATATATTGCCACACTGGAGGAGATGATGGACCTAGGAGAAGACCTTTTTCCGAGTGGAGATGATGGACCCCTCGTGAGCGATGACCAGGATTATGAAGAGAGCTCCATCGAAGGAAGCCGCAAGAGGAGACGCCGCACCAGAGGACGACGCACCAGAGGACGCCGCACCGGAGGATGCAAGGATAATTGATGAAGACATTTAGTCGACTGCCATGTTATATTTTTTTTCGTCGATCAGTTAGGCCGTTATTTTCGATTAGTCGCGAGATTTTGTAATCCGAGATGGAACCTTGTTTGAGATGAATGAATAAATGATTGGTGTGGTTATGATTGTGCATTCATATGGGTAGTCCTATTTTCTCATTAGACCCTTGTTCTATTCTAATTTCTCATCCACTCCAAAATACCAGATGCCTCCGAGACGTGACCCCGGTTTCAACTTTCTGCCGGAGCTCACCCAGCTGATCCAGCAGTAGAATGCCCTGATGCAGATGCTCATCCAGAACGAGAACAACAACAACAACAATCCACCGCCACCACCCCCTGTTGACAACTTGACCCGCTTCCTAAGGCTGAATCCGCCAGTGTTCTCTAGCAGGACTGAGCCGATTGTGGCCGATGATTGGCTCCGCAAGGTCGGAAGGGAGTTAGCCACTGCTGGGTGCACAGATGCAGAGAAGGTGCGCTTTGCCGCACATCAGCTTGATGGACCTGCAACCTCTTGGTGGGAGAACTACACCGCCACTTATCCGGTCGCCACCATGACATGGGATTAGTTCCAGCAGGCTTTCCGCACCGCTCATGTCTCAGCTGGAGCCATGAGTCTGAAGAAGCGTGAGTTCCGCAACTTACGCCAGGGAAACCGTACTGTGGGGCAGTACGTGGATGAGTTCAGCAAATTATCTCGCTATGCCCCAGATGATGTGGCCACAGATGCCGCAAAGCAAGAGAAGTTTCTCGAGGGACTCAATGATCAGCTAGGAATGCAGCTAATGGTGGCTACCTTCAACAACTACCAGGAGCTGGTAGACAAGGCCACCATACTTGAAGGCAAGCAGCAGCAGATTGATAGCCGCAAGCGGAAATATGGTTAGGGAAAGTACAACTCCGGAGCTCAGCAGAAGCCCCGCTATGCCCCATACCCGGGAGGACATACCCATCACACCCATGGAGGACGTAATCATGGAGGACATAACCATGGAGGGAATGGGAACAATCGCAACCACGACAACAACTCCAAGTCAGGCAATGGAGGCAATGGCAACCAGCACCGTCCTGCTCCGGCTTAGAAGGATCTGAGTCATATCACCTCTTTCAAGTGCGAGAAGACAGGACACTATGCCACCAATGTCCGGAGGCCAAGCAGAGGAATGGAAACAACAACGGCAATGGAAGCTCAGCAAAGAAGCCCAACCCTTTTCCTCGTGCTCAAGTGAATCACCTTGACGTGGAGGACGTCTATGATCAGCCAGACACTGTGGTTGGTAAGTTTTTAATAAATTCACATCCAGTATTGGTACTCTTTGATTCCGGTGCAACGCATTCATTCATATCAAGGGTAGTTGTGGAAACGTACGGGTTGCCCACTAGAACCCTTAGAACCCCGCTTCAGGTTACTTCCCTAGGAGGAGAGATGACGGTAGGCTTAGGCTGTCATTCGACCCTCAGCATTGGAAATCATGATTTTCCCGCAGACCTCATAGTATTCGAATCCCAGGGATTGGACGTAATCCTAGGCATGGATTGGTTGACCAAGTTTGAAGGAAACATCGACTGTGCCCGCAAGACAATTTTGCTCACCACCTCGGAGCAGAAGAGGATCAAGTATGTATCCAGACGCACACCGATGAAGAATCGGGTGAATTCCCTCACGAGTGTTGTTCAGGAGGAAGTTCCCGTGGTGCAAGATTTTCCCGATGTGTTTCCAGAGGAATTACCAGGAATGCCACCGGAGAGAGACATTGGGTTTTTGATTGAGTTATTGCCCGGCACAGCCCCAATATCCAAGAGACCCTATCGGATGCCCCCGAATGATTTGGAAGAGATCAAGAAGCAAATTAAGGAGCTATTGGAGAAGGGATATATTCGGCCAAGCTCGTCACCTTGGGGAGCCCTAGTTCTTTTGGTAGAGAAGAAGGATGGAACCCTGAGAATGGTTGTGGATTATCGTTCATTGAACAATGTGACCATCAAGAACAAGTGCCCTCTGCCGATGATTAATGATTTATTTGATCAGCTAGTTGGAGCCAAGGTATTCTCCAAGATCGATCTTCGATCAGGGTATCATCAGTTGAAGATTCGTGAACAGGATATACCCAAAACAGCTTTCACCACCAGGTATGGTTTATATGAGTATACCATCATGTCATTCGGATTGACTAATGCCCCTGCGTATTTCATGAGCATGATGAACAAGGTATTTATGGAATATCTGGACAAGTTTGTCGTGGTGTTCATCAATGACATATTGGTTTTCTCCAAGAGCGAGGAAGAGCATAAGGAACATCTGTGTCTAGTTCTGGAGAAACTCCGAGAACATCAGTTATATGACAAGTTCAGCAAATTTAAATTTTGGCTGAAGGAAGTCGGATTCCTCGGACATGCTATTTCAAGAGAAGGAATAGCAGTCGACCCCACCAAGGTCGAATCGGTCACCAACTGGCAGTCCCCCACCCTAGTCAAGGAGATCCGCAGTTTTCTTGGACTCGCAGGATATTATCGGAGGTTTATTGAGAATTTCTCCAAGATTGCCAAGCCCATCACTGAGCTGTTGAAGAAGGAAGCCAAGTACATTTGGACCGAGGATTGTGAAGCCAGTTTTCAGGAGCTGAAGAAATGTCTAGTTACAGCCCCAGTGCTCATTTTGCCGGACATACACAAGGATTACCAGGTATATTGTGATGCTTCTCGTCAAGGACTCGGAGGAGTGCTCATGCAGGAAGGAAAAGTTGTAGCTTATACCTCCAGACAGCTACGACCTCACGAGATGAATTATGCCACACACGATTTGGAGTTAGCAGCCGTAGTGCACGCACTCAAGACCTGGAGACATTTCCTTGTCAGAAACAGTTGTGATGTTTACACGGATCATAAGAGCCTGAAGTATATTTTCACATAGAAGGAATTGAACCTCAGGCAGAGGAGATGGCTTGAATTGATCAAGGACTATGACATGAGATTGCATTATCACCCAGGGAAGGCAAATGTTGTAGCAGATGCCTTGAGCCCAAAAAGTTATGTGAACACCCTCATAGCTGGAGGATTACCTCAGGAATTAGCCGACGATCTCAGAGAGCTCCCACTGGAGATAGTACCGAGAGGATTTGTCGCCACCTTGGATATACAGTCCACTCTGACCGAAAGAATCCGTGAAGCCCAGAAGACACACAAGGAAATTGCAGAGATAAAGGAAAAGATGAGTAACGGAAAGGCTAAAGGTTTTCGTGAAGATGAGCACGGAACTTTATGGTTTGAGGATCGCATCTATGTGCCTAATGACCCAGAGGTCAGGAAGTTAATTCTTCAGGAGGCCCATGATTCACCGTACTCGATTCACCCAAGCAACACCAAGATGTATTTGGATTTGAAGGAAAGTTTCTGGTGGACAGGTATGAAGAAGGATATTGCTGAGTACGTAGCAGTATGCGATGTTTGTCAGCGAGCAAAGGCGGAACATCAGAAGCCGACAGGGTTACTTCAACCTTTACCGAACCCGAGTGGAAATGGGAAAAACGTTGAATGGATTTTATCACAGGATTACCGAGGACCCGTTCAGGTTATGATTCTATCTGGGTAGTGGTTGATCTCTTGACCAAGGTAGCTCATTTCATTCCCGTGAAGACCACATATACCAGCGCTAAGTTAGCCAAGATATACATGACAAGGATCGTATGTTTCATGGAGTTCCGAGGAGTATCGTGTCAGATAGAGGAACGCAATTTACCTCAAGGTTTTGGAATCAGTTGCATGAAACTTTGGGTACGAGGCTCGAGTTCAGTAGAGCTGTTCATCCGCAGACAGATGGACAGACCGAGAGAGTCAACCAGATTCTGGAGGACATGTTGAGAGCTTGCGCGCTAGACTATGGATCTAGCTGGGATGACAATCTGCCATACGCAGAGTTCTCGTACAACAACAGCTATCAGACCAGTCTGACGATGGCCCCTTTCGAAGCTCTATACGGAAGGAGGTGTAGAACACCATTGCTGTGGGATGGTGTTGGAGACCAAAAACTTTTTGGTCCCGATCTTATCAGAGACTCCGAAGAGAAGGTCAAGCTGATTCGAGATAGACTCAAGATAGCCCAGTCGAGACAGAAGAGTTATGCCGACAATAAACACAAGGAGATAACATATGAAGTTGGAGACCGAGCATATCTCCGTGTGTCCCCACTTTGAGGAATCAAGAGGTTCAGTGTTAAAGGAAAGTTAGCACCCCGGTTGATAGGCCCCTACAAAATCCTCGAACGCAGAGGAGAAGTTGCATACAAGCTGGAATTGCTAGAAGGATTGTCAGGAGTTCACGATGTCTTCCATGTTTCCCAGCTGAAGAAAGGCCATGCTGAGATGGATGATATTCCTTTGAGAGACACAGTGCCCCTAGAGGCCATACAGCTCGACAGTGATCTGACTTATGAGGAGAAACCCGTCAGAATTCTCGAGACTGCGAACAGAGTTACCCGCAGCAAGATCATCAAGTTTTGCAAGGTTCTGTGGAGTCATCATTCCGAGGAGGAAGCCACCTGGGAGCGAGAAGAAGATCTCCGCCGAGACCACCCGCACCTATTTGCTAGCCAACCCGAATCTCGAGGGTGAGATTCATCTTCAGGTGGGTAGGTTTGTAACATCCCAAATTTTCAATTTGGAATGTTTTACAATTATTAGTTAAGCATCTATGCATTTTGTTTGAATTGTGTGGCATTTGGAAATTTTCAGAGGCATTTGAGTTTTATTTGAATTTGAATTCAACATGGCATTCGAAATTTGTTTCAAATATCCCTAACAAATACTTGTTTAAAAGTATGAGAGGAGCTAACAAGACACTCCAAAAAAAATGTCAGAAGAAAATATTGCCAAAAGGTTTGAATTCAAAATTTGAATTTTATTTGGAATTTGCAGAAAATGTTTTTATTTTTGTTTCTGTTTTGCCTGTGGAAAATTGTTCACATTGTAGGATTTATTTTTTCTGATTTTATTGATATATATTTCCCATATAAAAATATTATAGGTTTCTCTATAATTAGTTTTCTCTCTCTGCCTTAATTCAAAAAAAAAGAAAAAAGGGAAAAAGCCCCGAGCTGGCCAGGCCGACGGCCCAGCCAGCAAGGTCGCAGCCCAACCAGCGCCAAGGCCGCCAGCCCAGCGCGGCACACGCCCGAGCCGCCTCCGCTTCGGTCGCCCGATTTAACCCTCGTCTCCCTCTCTCACCGACGCACCGGCCCCACCCCTTCTCTTTCCTCCTCGCGCACGCAATGCCGCCCGGAGCGCGTCCAGAGCGCGCCGCGGTTCCGATCCTCTTGGGATCGCGATCCTGAGTCGACCCCTCGCCCACGCTTATGCCTTATATAAACCCCTCGGCCTCCTCTCTCGATCCCCCTAAAACCCCATGCTCAAATCCACCCGTAGCTCGCGCCCTCGCCAAACGCATCTCGCCGCCGCCGCCACGGTTCACCGCCGCTGCTGCCACCGGTGAGCATCCCCCTTGCTTCCAAGCTACACCACCCGAACCCCCTATTCGTTCCTCATCTCTTGGACATCCTATCGTCGCCCAGGAACCGCCGAAGCCGTCACCCCGAGCTCATCCGCCACCCGCCGGTGCTGCAGAGCACCGGCCTCTGTTTCGCCTCGCCCTCGACGTCCGCACCGTCCCCGAGCTGCAACAACTCCACCACCACCTCCGCCTTGCTCGCGAAGGGTTAGGTTATTTTCAATAGATCGGTTTAGTTTACGGTTTATTTCCGGTTTAGTTCCTGGTTTAGTTAGACCGGCCCGATTGGTTTATTTCTGTTAGCCCGTGGACGTATTGGTTTATTAAACGCTTAGGCGCTGTTTAGTTTTAGAATGCTCACTGTTTCGGCCCGTTAGCGCGTTAGTTTTTTTTGTTTTATTTTTTTCGTTTCTGTTTTAAAACGGAATAGTTCCAATCTTGAAAAATCTATATCTTTTAGGTTATTTATTATTTTTAGTTGATTCCTTTTTTGTTAGTCTACAATTTTCCTATAATTTTTGTAGAAAATAGATTCGGCCTTGTTTTAGTTTTTTAAAATTGTATTACATTAGTTTTAGTCAGATTAGTATTTCTGTTATAGATTGAGCTAGGATTATTCTTTTTTAGTGATTCTTTTTGTCACTGCTTTGTTTTGACCTTGCCTAGCAGTAGGAATTTATCTGGGTATTTTTTTGTCTTTATTAAAATTGTTTTTAGTCGAAATCAAGCCTTTCTAGTTTTATTTAGCTTGCTGCTGTTTTCTGCTGTTCTAGTTATTTTAAAATTTTATTTTACCTCTGTTATAATTTATTTTAGATTAGTTTCTGTAGTTTTGGAACGTGAACTTTTATTTACAGAAAAAGAAAATGTTTATTTTTTTCTTTTCTTGCTAGTTGTTGGCTTGGAGTTCTTTGAGTTCTCTTTGGTTTGGTTTGATTGTTTATGTGTGAATTACGTTAGCTTGTTGTTATGTTAATATAGTTGTATGCTTATGTGGTTATTGTTTGCTTCGAATAGAATTTCCGGAGTGCGAAGCCTGCTTTACGAGTCGCTAGCTTTCGAAGACCGTCAGTCAGGCAAGTCATTTGATCATGTTTTACAATACCTATGATTTTGTTGCATTAGAATTATTCCTCCCCACCATGCATGCAGTAGGAGAATTTTTAGTTATGTTCTTGAGTAGTATCATGAGGTAGGATGAACCCAATTCCCCTTGTTACCATTGCCCGGGACGATGTAGTTTATTTTGCTATGCTCGTAGACGGGGTTGGTTGAGAGATTCATAAGGGAGATGTGAGAGTCAAGATGATGACAACCCCATGACTTCAAGCTCAAGATGGACTTCAAATTCACTACTAGGTGGAGGACGGTTGACGGGCACCCTGGAGAAACCAGCGGATGGCCGGGATGCATGGAGAAGCGCCATGACATCTTGCGGAAAGCTTCACCTAGCCACGAAGAGACGGATGGATACACCTTGACCGGAAGCTTACCTGTGCAGCCACAAGCCATTATGGGCTCTGGCTGGGTTGACCTTAGGCGTGACTCTGGACGGACGGTGCCAGCAGATGCAGAAGAACGGTAGGACATGGATGGGCACCGGCAGTGCCCAGAGACTCTACGGAAGACCCTGTTTCATTCGTCCCGTCTTCAAACACCAGGCAGTGCGAAGACATAAAGGAGGAAACGATTCTTTCGGGTAAAGTGCACAAGAATCTGCAGAGTAGCAACCTAATCGATTAGCCGTGTCCCCGGTTACGGACAAATGAGCCTCTGGAATTGGAGTATTTCGGAAATCTGAACACCGAACTTAATAAACTAATTGAGGGGTTATTTAATAATTGGGAATGAGACATTGGTTGGCAGAACCATCTCAATAACAACCAACATTTTGTAGTAATTGCAAGCAAGTCCTTTGTTGTAGGAAAAAACTGGCTTTTTCACAAAAACATAAAACTTAGAGCCCCGCAGCCAAATTGCATATAGTGTTAGCATTATTATTGTTGTTCTCTCTATGACTTGCCGGCATATTCAAAATGCTAACCTACACGGCTGCAACGTCTTATGTTGCAGAGGAGTTTTCCGACCAAGAGTGAGGCTATGATCCACGCTTGGCGATTGCCCTATGGAGTCGGATGGACTCACTATTCGTCTACGCTTCCGCAGCTTCATTTAGTTTATTTCTCATGAGTTGGCCTTCGGCCGAATTTATTATGATGTAATAAAGACTCGATATGAGAATCGTGTAATAAATTTAGGTGTGATTGAACTTTGAATCTTTTCATCAATGTACTGTGTGTGCCAGCATGATCTTGGGATGGTACAGCTACACAGAGACTTGACCAATTTCGGGTCGGGTCGCTACAATCTTGAAATTTTTACACACTATGCTATGATAAATTTTGTACAGTATGGTAAATTTTCAGAATTTTTGTAGTTATAGAAGTATGAATTTTCTTGCAGTCTTTACAGACTGTTCTGTTTAGACAGATTGCTGTTATGTTTGCATTGTTTGGATATGTTTGCTGGTTTAATGATTCTATTTGAGGATAGGACTATTCAATATGCAGAGGCATTTAGTATGCAATGTCAAATAATAATTTTAGCGATTTGCTACATTAGAGAATGATAAGGTTTATGGGTCGATTTATACTAACTTATCTGACGAGTTCTTGTTGAGTTTTGTGTGGATGAAGCTTTTAAGATTTAGGGAAACCGCGATATGAAAGGAATTAAGGAGACACAAAAGCTCAAGCTTGGGGATGCCCAAGGCATACCTAATTAATATTTCAAGAAGACTCAAGCATCTAAGCTTGGGGATGCCCCGGTTGGCATCCCAGCTTTCTTCTTCAACAATGGTCGGTCAGTTTTGGTTGAACCTAAGTTTTTGATTCTTCACATGATATGTGCTATCCTTGCAATGTAATTTATTTTGATTTGCTTGTTGTTTGAATAAAATCCCAAGATCTGAAATTCTTAAGTGAGAAGGAATCTTCACATAGTTACATAATTATTCAACTACTCATTGATCTTCACTTATATCTTTTGGAGTGGTTTGTCAGTTGCTCTAGTGCTTCACTTATATGTTTTTAGAGCACAGTGGTAGTTTTATTTTGAAGAAAGTGTTGAACTCTCATGCTTCACTTATATAATTTTGAGAGTCTCTAAACAACATGGTAATTTTCTTTGGTCATGAATTTAGTCCTAATATGATAGGCATCCAAGAGGGGTATAATAAAAACTTTCATATAAAGTGCATTGAATACTATGAGAAGTTTGCTTCCTTATGATTGTTTTGAGATATAAAGATGGTGATATTAGATTCATGCTAGTGAGTAATTGTGAATTTAAGAAATACTTGTGTTAAAGTTTGTGATTCCCGTAGCATGCACGTATGGTGAACCGTAATGTGATGAAGTCGGAGCATGATTTATTTATTGATTGTCTTCCTTATGAGTGGCGGTCGGGGACGAGCGATGATCTTTTCCTTCCAATCTATCCCCCTAGGAGCATACGCGTAATACTTTGTTTCGATAACTAATAGATTTTTGCAATAAGTATATGAGTTCTTTATGACTAATGTTGAGTCCATGGATTATACGCACTCTCACCCTTCCACCATTGCTAGCCTCTCTTGTGCCGCGCAACTTTCGTCGGTACCATACACCCACCATATACCTTCCAGCAGCCACCATACCTACCTATTATGGCATTTCCATAGCCATTCCGAGACATAATGCCATGCAACTTTCCACCATTCCGTCTATTATTACACGCTTCATCATTGTCATATTGCTTTGCATGATCATGTAGTTGACATCGTATTTGTGGCAAAGCCACCTTTCATAATTTTTCCATACATGTCACTCTTGAGTCATTGCACATCCTGGTACACCGCCAGAGGCATTCATATGGAGTCATATATTTGTTCTAGGATCAAGTTATAATTCTTGAGTTGTAAGTAAATAAAAGTATGATGATCATCATTATTAGAGCATTGTCCCAGTGAGGAAAGGATGATGGATACTATGATTCCCCCACAAGTCGGGATGAGACCCTGGACAAAATATAAAATAAAATAAAAAAGAGGCCAAAAAAAGAGAGGGCCCAACAAAAACCAAAAAAATGAGAGAAAAAGAGAGAGGGGGCAATGCTACTATCCTTTTACCACACTTGTGCTTCAAAGTAGCACCATGATCTTCATGATAGAGAGTCTCCTATGTTGTCACTTTCATATACTAGTGGGAATTTTTCATCATAGAACTTGGCTTGTATATTCCAGTGATGGGCTTCCTCAAATTGCCCTATGTCTTCGTGAGCAAGCAAGTTGGATGCACACCCACTTAGTTTTCTTTTTGAGCTTTCATAAACTTATAGCTCTTGTGCATCCGTTGCGTGATAATCCCTACTCACTCACATTGATATCTATTGATGGGCATCTCCATGGCCCGTTGATATGCCTAGTTGATGTGAGACTATCTCCTCCTTTTTTCTTCTCCACAACCACCGTCTATTCCACCTATAGTGCTATGTCCATGGCTCATGCTCATGTACTGCGTGAAAGTTGAAGAAGTTTGAGAACATCAAAAGTATGAAACAATTTCTTGGCTTGTCATCGGGGTTGTGCATGATTTGAATACACTACTAGAGAAAACCCTAGGAGTAGCGCGGGTTTAATGCCCACTAGTAGCGCGGGCTGCCGCGCTACTAATAAGGCGCTACAACTATTACTTAGCAGTAGCGCATGCGACACGCGCTACTGCTAAGACACATAGCCGCAATGCTTGTTCTCTCCCGCGCTGCTTCTAATCTAGCTAGTAGCAGCGTGTTTACTATCCATCGCTACTAGTATTCTTTTTATTTTTTTTATTTTTAGTGTATTTATACGCCGTTATACAAATTTTGGTACAATACCAATTATGAGGTTTATATCATTATGTCGATAACAGTGTGTCAAATGAAGGTGGATTAGGTTCAAGTGGAGGCAATATGTGGTGCATGTCAAAAGTATACTACTAATCCAAACTTGATCTAGTTTGGACTAGTAGTACTTTTGATGTGCACCACATGTTGCCTCCACTTGAATCTAATCCGCCAGCACAAGCTATTTAATCATCATCATAGTCATTACCACCAACAGTATTTATTTAATCACCATAGTCATAGTGTAGCACATCATCATCTTCAAACTCATTCTAGCTAGCTAATCACCACCAACACTAGCTGCGGTAGCTATCTAATCACCACCAACACTAGCTAATAATAATCATCATAGTCATTACCACCAACACTAGCTATTTAATCATCATAGTCATAGTGTAGCACATCATCATCTTCAAACTCATTTCTATCTAGCTAATCACCCCTGCTGCTTTCTCTCAAGTAAAATAACATAAAACATGTGTAGCACTCCTCCTTCATCAAGTTGGAGCATGCAGATGAACCTGTCTCCTAATCATGGGCCGCGTTTCTGATTGCTGCCCCCTAGTACTTCTCTGCGATCGTTCACAATTTTGCTCCAGTCTTTCACTACTAAGCATTCCTCGCTATTAGAAATCCTGAATGCACTAAAGTGCATTGTAGGATATCTTGGTCGTAAGCTAACAATATTCATGGTACCTTTAGTCTCGATCCAATCAGGCACACCATTCATCGGCAGTCCCTATTGAAGAAAATTGTATAGTAACATACTTAGCAAAGAAGTTTAGCTTAAAAAATAATGTATGCAAAAGATGCACTGAGGATAAGTAGTAAAAATCTTACCATCTTTCCCAAATAGATGTGACCGTAGTTTAGTACGAACACTATTGGTCGCACGTTTTGAGTACTAACATTTTTAAGTGCAGGAAGAAAATTTGTCTTGACAGTATGAAGATCCTCAAGCCATGAAACGCAATGACTTATCTCCTCACAGTTTAGTTTAGCCCCGGGACAGTAGTAGGTCCTGTCTACCAAGCGCTGGTCATGTTTGCTTGAACGGAAATAAGCTGACAATAGAAATTAGTTGTCAACTATTTTTGAATAAACAATATCAAAGACATAAATATGGTTGAGAAACTCACATAATGGTATAATTGGAGGCGTCTGCACATCGACCCAGATGTCGATATTACCTTCAATATCATCTTCCGGACGAATATCAAAGGTGATAACCATATCAGGGTCAAATGCAACATCTTTCATAGTGCTTGCCAAGTTTTGCATCCAAAATAGGTGTAGTCGTCTGCGTTGTATAATTTTGCGTGGAAAATACAAGCATGCTCGGTCTTCAAGTAAACTCTCTTTACCTCCATAGTACGACTGAAACCTATCTTATCCAAGGCAGGGGATACGCTAGTAAAATAGTAAAAAAATTAAATTATAAGTTGAAGCAAATGAAGCAGATGTCATGCTTAATTACGAAAAAAGACTTGTCGTTGTGACTTACTGTATCCACTTCAAAGTTCCGTCCAGCTTGATGCTGAAGCGCCTATCATCATCTAGGAAGATTCCGTTGCACAGGCCGCGCTCGTCTTCGCAATATTTGCAAATACCGAAATCCTTTTCGTCGTCAGACATTTCCTATGTTCATAGTTGAAACATTAATTGAAAATCGATCGAAGACAACTACCAGGATACTCAACACACAAATCTGGGGCACTCGATATTTCCTACATATTCTGGCACAAGTCATGCCAAAATTCACGGAAAAATCCGGCATGAACTTTGCTAAAATAGGACATATCGAGCGCCTGAAGTTTGCCGGAACGGAAATGAATCAACACTCCGGCAAAACATAGGCCACTCGGAGGTGTAACCTGCAAACATGATCGGCCACTTGGGCAAGCACATATCCTATTTGAGCAACACAAGATATACATTTCAAAATATCTTATAGGACTCATATTGACATGAGCATTCAATAAGAAAAACCAAATCGTAAAATAAATAAGTATTCAAATTAGCATGCATTCAATAAGCAAAAGTAAATCATCTCATGCGTCCGTACATCATCGAATAGTATCACTAATACATCCCGAATAGTATCATACATATAACATCACTAATACAACTAAAACCCTAGGGCACGACGGGTATCGGCGCGGGCGGTGGACACCCAAAGAGAAGGAACCATCACAGGATCATAGCTCCAGTGAGATCCCTTGAGAACCTGCCAGGTATTGGAGAACCTGTGCTCCAACGCAAACAAGTAGCGACGAACGCGCGCGTCCTCCTCGCTGACACGGTGACGTACCACCTCCGCGGGGTCCTCAAGCCTCTGCACCGTCACTGCCTCATGCGACCGGCACCAAAGAAGGTTCGGGTCAACGATGGGCTGGCTCCTCACGAAGCTGCGCCCCCTGGTAGGTAGCGCCTCCCAGTACCAACCCGGCGGAGCCCAATCCCGAACATGGCCCATCTGGTCAAGCAGGTGTCCTCCGCCGAGTCGACGACGAGGATGCGGGATAGGCATCGTCGACGTCGATGCGGGAAAAATTGCTTTAACTAAAAAAATAACAACAAGTTCTTACTAACTAGTTCAATTAATTCAACTAGTTCTTACTAAAAATGAACTTACTATAAATAAAAATAAACTAGTACCTAATTAGTACCTAGTTCTTACTAACTAATTAGTACGTAGGAACTACTGCCCTAATTACCATCTAATTTGATGGACCTAGGGGTGGAAAGTGGTAGCGGATATTCCAATTATCCAACTTAAAAGTGAAATAAGTGGTCAAATTTTACTCGTTTTTTTATGTATTACAATAGTGTTTATTCATCATCTAAGAAAACATCGTCTAAGAAAACATCCGAGCCGCATCCGTATCCTATAACATCCGCATCCGATTCATTTCCACCCATAGATGAACCCTGACTAATTTGATGCAATTAAAATTTGAAGAACCCTAGCTAGGCAGAGGTAGGGGAGGGGGAGGAGCAGGCGTGCTCACCTCGGGTGCCTGCGGCGAGGGAGGGGCAGGCGGCGTCGAGGTCGGGGTCGGGGCTCGGGCGCGCGACGGAGGGTGGCGTCGAGGTCGGGGTCGGGAGCGGCGTCGAGGTCGGGGGCGGCGTCGAGGGTGTGCGGAGAGCAACGGGAGAGCGCGCGGCGGCCGACGGGCGACGGCGGCGGGGACAGCGGAGGAGTTGGATTTGGGGGAAGTGGCCGTGGGGAAGAACGACCGCGCGGTTAAGTCAGAAGTAGCAGTAGCGCGTTCCAGGAAGTGCGCTACTGCTAAGCTAGCTACAGCGTTTTCCTCGATATGCGCTACTGCTATTCCTTTCTATTTCCCCCCTTTTTCATTTATTTTTCTTCACATTTTATTTTTTTCCTTTCACCTTTTTCTATTTGTTTCATTCTCATTTACTTTTCTATTTGCTTTCCATTTAATTTTATTTTCTTTAGCAGTAGCGCATTTCATCGTAAACGCGCTGCTACAAAGCAAGTAGCGGTAGCACGGTTCTACGTAGATCACTACTACTATGTGTAGCCTATCGGCTAAGCCGTGGGAATTTTAGTAGTAGCGCTTTTATCTTCAGTCACGCTACTGCTACAATTGTATCTGTAGCGCCATTTACACCAGCGCGCTACTGCTACTTAGCACCAGCGTTTTTTTAACACGCGCTACAGCTAAAGTTCTGTGTGTAATGAATGCATCACACACGGTGCATAGAAGAAACTATGTGGAAAAGGCTGTCCATCACACAAAGTTTTTATGCGGTAAACGTTTGCGCAAGGTGGCCTAACACAAACAGTTTTCAAGAAGGATGTCGTGTGTGCAGTGGAGATTGGTCGCACACGTAGTGGATCCTAGAAACGTTTCTGATCTCCACGTCTATCGCAGACGTTTCGCTTTCGCAAACCGTGTGAAGTATAATCCCTAATTAACCCCTAATTAATCCCTAATTTAAAAATCACATGTTTTGAATTTAAAAGTAGGCAATCACTTATTTCGTATCCAACCATGTTTATTACAAATATAGGTTCAACCACGAATGCATAATTCGATCCACATGTACATATACTGAAGAACTACAGAAGCACCAAGTAAAGAATAATGAACCACAGTTGCACTAAATATTGTAAAGAGAGAGGTGAAAGACATTCTGGTTGCTGGAGAAGGTGAAGCGAAATGCCCATATTGTGCCCTCCTCCATGCGTAATGCGCGCACGACTCTAGGCCAACCCCTTGTGATGGCTGCCCGTCCATCCTTCACTGTCTTCATTACGACTTCTTGATGCTCATTGTAGTCTAGATGAAATACTTTAACCTTCATTGCGTGTCCACCAATCATGTACTTTGAGAGGTAATCTTTGGTGAACTGCTTCGGGAAACACTGCGAACGAAAAAGATTCAGACATTGTTGTCTAACAACTCATTATGGGCAGTAAAAAGAGAAGGCTGCAGAGTTTGTAGTTACCATCCTACAGCTCACTGTTGTGTTGGATAGAGCATAAACAAATAATTTGCTTGCTACCATTCGTATCTTTTTGCTAATAATCCTTATCTGTTTCCTCACTTGATGCTTGTTCATGAACATCTCATTGCCCCATACGTAAAAAGGGTCGATGCGTTGATCCTTGCCAAGGGCATATGTACCTACAAGCTAGAAGTTAATATTAGAAGCTAACAAGTGTCCATGCCTGGATCTATATGCACTACATTAT